>NC_072737.1:23005275-23163082 GCF_026930045.1 Uloborus diversus | reverse complement strand
GAATATAGTTCATTGGAATTCACACCCATTGCTCGTGCAAGTCCGCCACGAGTTTAATTAGAGCGCGTGTAGGAGGAAATCGTGCACAAACGTTGTTCTCTAAAAGCTCACAAAAACTCAACGGTGTTCAGATCAGGGGACTGGGGACATCACGTTAGATGTTCCACTTCATCATCATTCTCATGTGACCATGTTTGAACACAACGGTGCGCGTAAATGGGGCGTTGTCATCTTGGAACACCGGACGTTCTCGAGGAAAGAATGTCGGTAGATATAAGTGAAGATGATTGGCGAGAAAATTTCGATAATACTTACTTGTGATTCTCCCCTTCAGGACAACGAGAGGTCCAATATAAGAGAAGATATTGCTCCTCACACCATCATAGAACCCCCTCCATGCTTCATGGAAAGAACCAAGCAGTCAGTATAATATGCTTTTGCCGGTTTTCGCCAGACGAATACACGTCCGATGGTCTCGAATAGAGTAAATGATGACTCATCAGACCACATGACTTTTTCCCATTCCAGTTGTGTCTAGTTCATGGGGTCTTTGCACCACTGTAGTCTCTTCACAGCATTTTGTGCCGAAACTAACGGTTTTGGAATAGCTACACTCGCATGAATGTATGCAGCATACAACTCCCTTTGAATAGTTTCCATTAATGCGGGGCTCTGACGATGGGTATCCATTTCGGACGTTATCTGCGGCAATGAATTTTGAGTTTTTGGGAAGACAGTCGTCTGCAATACTCGTGTATCCCGATCCGCAAAACTCCACTCTCGCCCATTGATACGTTTTACGGAAGACACCTCACCCAGATTTCTACCTGCTGTCATATTCCTTGATATAGTGGTCCTTGAAACACTCACGAGACTGGCTGTTCTGGACACTTACACTCCAGTGAGACGAACTCCAATTATCTTTCCTTTTTACGGGTCGGAGTTATCGGATATAATAAGACTTTGCTAAATGCAGAATATTTTCATGAACCCCTCACACTGCCAAATGCTTGACTGATACCTTCCTTACCGCCTCTAGGTGGCAAACTCTTGCAGCACGTGGCTGTCGTTTATTGGACGATCTAAAAAAGACTCAATTTTAAATGGGTGTTCCTATTATTTTGTCATATATATATATATATATATATATATATATATATATATATATATATATATATATATATATATATATATATATATATATATATATATATATATATATATATATATATATATATATATATATATATATATATATATATATATATATATATATATCGTTTAACCTGTAAGACCTCTATTTTTGCTAATGTGAGTAATAGATGCATGCTTCCAATTGCAAAAATGAAAAAAAGAATGGTCAACAGAAGATGCAGAGTTTAGATGTTGAACGTTTCAAGTCAAAAGGAAGTTAAGTAAAAATAATCTATTTATGCGGAAACTTTGTCTCGTAACTTATTTTCAGGAAAATAAGCTGTATTGAAATACAATTCCAACACAAAACATTTAACATTAATACGACAAATATATAGCGAGACATGAAGAGCCAGTGTTTTCTAACTTACACCATTTTACACTCAGTTATTAACACCTTTTGAGGAAAATATAGCGATTAACGAAGGATTGAAATTTTAATTGTGCATTTAGCGTTTTTTTTTTTTTTTTTGTACGAGCTCTTATAGAGTGTTTTTGCGTATCATAGCATGAAATTCGCATTGATTTTTCAGGCTTAGTAAAATTATATATATATATATATATATATTTTAATTCTATACACTGCTTTTTTTCTGAAAGGGCGGTACGTTCCAACTTCATCTTCAACACGATTCTCTAACACTTTGAACTTCAATATCTTCATGAGTTTAGGTCGCAAAGGTTTTAAACCGTTTGTGCTGATTTGGTTTTTCAACGGAAATAATTTCGATAAATAAAAATACCCTTCTCACCATGCCCCTTCTCATTAAATCTTGTTACACAAGTTCAAAAGACATTAACATCAGTAACAGTGGAATGTTATACGCCTCATATACTTCGGGAGATTTGACTTATTCTGTCTTCCTTCGGCGTCTGTGAAATTGCGACATGCACTAAATTTGTGTAGCTAATTGTCTATATGAAGTCAAATGTGGCACCTAACAGGGTGTCAACTGATAGTTAGATTGTAAACTTGTTTAATTTGTATCGCCAAGAGCAATGGCTTCATCTGAATGCACTTAACCCAACCCTTTTTCGGTAAGGAAGATGTTGACAGTCTGGAGTATATGTTTCTCTAAAATGTAGTGGAATTCAAAGATTAAAAACCAAAATAGTTTACTATTTTTCTGGCCATAAGTTGTAGCTTTAGGCAATTACTTCTGAAATATAATTTTAGCACTTAATTTTAACGAATTCGCCTATAGAGAAGAATTAATCATAATATGTGCAATGCATAGTAATATTACCCTCATTTACATTTCTAACAGCTGCAATAAGACGAATTTTTATAAACATTAAATCTATGAAGCATCTTTTGTTCGTGCATGGTTCCACGTCGTTAATCGTACATACAAGTATTAATGACCGAACGTGCATAACATGTGTCAATTTCAAGAAAATACTAAAATATAGCTAACTCTGACTGTTTATTATCCCCATTTACCATTTATTTAAAAGCACGACCACAGCATCGAAAACGAACATCATTATTCCAATAAATACATAATGAAATGTTTAAGCTTAATTAGCCTACTTTCAAAAAGCGAGAATCCGAAATAGAGAATTTCATCCATTCTTTAAAAACCCGAACACGACTTTGATCTAACTAAAAGCCTTTCCGATTAATAGATCTAATGGATATTCTGTGCTGCGGACCGTGATCGTGGATTTCTAAAATGCGTCTCCAGTGAATAATGGTCTTGTTTGTAACGCCAAATGGGGCCTGTAACTGATAGATTTTTATATCCGTTGCAAAAAAGTAGCTAAATATGAGAAAATGAAAGAGAATTGGTCGTTTCAGTGGGGCTGTTATTGTTGATCCTAGCCATTAAGTTAGTAACAGGATTATTTTTTATTGTCAAAGCATGTGGATGTTTCATAAGTTCAGAAAGACACTTATGCATACTTCTGCCTTGTTTCGATATTTTAATTGATGTGGAAAATAACTACACATTTTCTAAAACAACCGCACTTTTTATTGGAAACGATTATTTATTTTCCAATTGAGGTGGTGAGAAGCAGAGATGTAAGTGAACTTGTAAAAAAACTAATACGTGTTTAAACTTCATATTCTAAGTAGGCTTTCAGTGAAATTATTTTCTTAATCATGCGGTATAGCAACATCCAACGAAGCTAGTATTACCAGATTTCTCTCTAAAACATACGAGATGTTCCCCTACCATTTCCACTAGTTATCTCCATTTTTTTTTATTTTGGCACGGCTCTTTTTGCTACCTTAATTGGATGCTTTAAACAGAATTAATAAGCAATTTATATTATGTGGGTTTTCGTGGAAGCTTTGTGACAAATATGGTCGAGATATGCATAAGTACTTTTACAACTTCTAATATAAATTTCCTTATGCATCATGCAAGAAATATTGTGTCTCCAAATATATTATTTTTTCTCCCTTTTTAGACTACTATTGGAATTCTGTGCATGCAGTGTTTACGTTGATGAAAAAGAAACATCGAAGCTTTGGAGGGAAAAAAACTTCAAGCACTGAACATCAACTTTTATCATATAAAACTTACATTATTGCAAAAAAAATGTTTTTTTTTACAAATAACTGTTATATGTGTTCTATTGTTTCTTATGCAAAAGTACTAGTCATTGAATCTGATTTTAAATATTACTGCTGAGATTTTACGCAAAGATAATTCGTGCATTAAATAATTAGTCAATACTAGTAATATGGAACATAGAATAATTTAATGTTTAACTAAATGAGCATAAAACATTTGACTATAAAACTTGATGACTAAGTATCGTTTTTCATCAAGAACCGATTCCAAAAAGAATAATAAATCCGTTGAGTAATAAGAAACTAATTTTTACATTTATCTAATCTTACTGTATGTATTTTATCTCCAGCCATTATCGACTTTTGTGTGGAATTACTTTTGAAACAATGGCAACACTTACTGACACGATGTTTTAAATTCGAAGGGATGATTTTTCTTATTATTTTCCTAAAAAGGTAATCAATGAAAACGATTTAGTATGATTCCTGTTCAAAATAAATTACCCAATTAAAAGTATTGAATTTTAGTTTCATAAAATAATTTATGTGGCTCAATGTTCTGAAAGGTTTTTGCTCTGATAACATGAATTAAACTATTTAAACATCTGTCGATATGCTTTAAGGATAAATCTTTGTGTTTGCAACGAAGTCAGAACCGTTTTAAATAATTGCAGCACCGAGAAGTTGCCGTGCTGCAAACTTGTAATTTGCAAGCCTAGAAGAAACTACTGTGATCTGAAAATGATTAAATTTTCAACGCATTTATGTAAACAAGCAACAGTATCGCCAAATACAATGATTGCTGATAAACGTAAAAACTAGACTGTGTCTGATATTTTGAATTTATAAATTATAAAATTTTAATTTTTGAAACAACAAATTTTAAATGGAAACGAAACACACACCACACCCACTCATATACGCGTTTGCACTCACAAACACACATGCAATTGATTAATAACAAAGCTGATACAAGCCTTACGTCGCACTTGATACACATGTAATGAATCAGTAACAAGTTTCAGTATTTTGAACATATTAAGCTGTTTGAAATCTTTATTGAAAATCAGGATAATAAGTGCATACAGGTATATTATATACTTTAAAGAATTAGTAAAGATACAATAGGGATACTACAGAAAGAAGTAGGAAAATTTTGACTTACCGTTCTAGAAATCTGAAACTTGAAAGACGTAGGAAAAAACACATAGCATTAGAAACATTTAACATTTTTTTCCTGATTGAAGAATGTTTTCAGGCTCATCAAACGTACGTTTATTTATTATTTTTCTCAGTTTTAAACGTAAAATGTATTTTTCCTAAAATTATATATATAAGAAGTAATTCTAATGCATTTTTGGTATCTCTCTCAGGTTAACATTTCTAGGTAAATGATTGTGCCCTGCATGGTGTTTTAAATTTTCCTTGTAATTTAATTTCGAAATGCCAGTTAAACATAGAAAACTTGAACTAGATTTCAATATAATTTAGAACAAACCCTGGTTTAATGCTGAAAATGACAGATGTAATTTATCTGTTCTTAAGTGAGTTATTACGGAAATATTTAGTATTAGTAGACTGCACTTATGCATATAAAAATAGTGATAGGAACATAATAGTAATTATCTGATCAAACTAAAGCTCTAAGTTTGACGAAGAGTACATATTGGAATAACGAATTTGAGTCTTTTATGTTTTTGTAATCAATCGCATTTGAAAAAAATAATGAGCAGAATTGTTTTTATACGTAGGTATATTTGAACAGCTCTAAATGCGTTATAGCATGCTTAGTACTTTAAACAAAAATTTAGCAATCTGGAAAGTTGCAGAAAATGCGACTGGATTACTAATAGTTAAGATGCAGCTAACATTTTCCCGTAATGCGATGTACTCAATTTTTTAGTACATATAATTTTCTGTATGGAATGAGTAACTAAAATTAAACCATTAATAAATTATAGATTTAATATTTATTACGAAAATAAATAATTTTCTGCAGTTTTTTTTCTTTCTAGAAAAAGTCTCTAGTATGAGGTTCTCGAAAAAGGTAAGTTTTTTAATTGAAAATTCAAAGAAAAAAAAATCCTGTGCAAATAAAAGTTAAAACAACATTTTGGGGAATTAATAGTAATACGTCTTACTTTCACTATTATTATTAAAAAAAAAAATAGCGTGGATCGGAAACCTTACTTCCTCTTTAATGTCCCACTTTTCACCTCCCTTGTTACGGGTTTACATTTAAATCAAAAATATTAAGTGAAGCTGCATCCGTTTCTTATGAATGAATGTTTGGCTCTATTTGAATGTTAGGCTAATAAATTAACTTCTTTATGGCTTTATACATTTTTAGCTGTTTACTGGAAATACCCTTTCTTTCTTCTGCCTATCTTACTCCCTATGATTACTTACCTTTCTTATCGCTTTTGAAAGAGAAAAAAAATGCAACAGCATCAACCATTTTTATACCAACATTGTTGCTCTAATTCGTTATGTATTTATTCTGGAGCTACTTTTCCCCCCAACAACACCTGTCACTGAGATATCACCCCAAAGGAAGCTGCCTTTAGGATCAGATGCAATGTCAAATGATTAGAAGTGAGGTATTGCCATTACATTTTATCAGCTTTCAGAGATAAGACTTTATGAAAAATAGTAGGACGTTTTTTTATTCTGTAAGAAACTAAACAATTTGGTTCTCCTCACTTGCTTTCACTAGATTCTCACAGTTTTTTTTTTTTTTTAGTATTCATCCTTTCCAGATTTTTTTTTTCAAAAATTCTATACAATGCATGAAATAATCCCAAAAATACTGTTAATGCTTCATTTTTATGATAATCTTATTGTAAATGTTTCAAAAATGAACTTTGCTATTTGTAAGTAGTAAAAGTAACATAGTTGTAATTACTCTGTTATTTAAAGGGTTGTAAGTAAATGATGTCCCGCTTTGAGATGGAAGGAGTGTTGGTGAAATTGTGACAGTTAGTGATAAAGGGAAAGGAGGAAGTGATAAGACATGTGACACTAGGCATTTTATGTAGGAATATGATTATGGATCGTGACATGTGACAAAGGGGAGAGGATGTAAGATAAAGTGTGACACTTTGAAAAAAGGTGGAGGGCGATAAAAGTGTTGAAAAAAACGCGTGGTGTCACTTATGGACAGCCTCTAAAAAAATAATAGTAAGAATAATACTACTACTATATGGTCATACATTGAAAAAAATTAAATTAAACCCAAATTAAACAATTCTAAAATTACTTGCTATGTCGTTTCTAAAAGTTTTAGCATTTCAATACAATTTAATATAAGTTTTAAAAAAAATAATCTTTGGATGATGCAAATGCCGTTTATTTGTAGGATAATTGAAAATGTTTCTGAAGATTTTTGGTATAAGTCACATAATATAAAAGTTGCATTTTGTAAACGAAGTTAATAAGAAATAATTAACACTAAATTGAGTTTTTAATTTTATCATATTGAATTTTTTCGCTGAAATTGAACAAATGAAAAACAGAGACCAATACATTAAGTTAAAATTATTTTATTCAATTCAATATTTTGTTTAAAGATATTTTACAGCAAATACTCGGTTTTGCTGAGAAAATAATTTTTGTGTTCTGAACAATGTGTGGTTGAAGCGGAAATAAACTCTTCTTCAGTTATATAAAGTATTTTTATTTTGAGACATTTCTAAAAATAAAAAAGCTATAATAATTAAGTTAAGTGAATGATCTAATCAAAAAAATATTTAAAAAAAAGTAATGAATAGAAAATAGAAATATTTCTACCTAAATAAAATAAGTAGATTTGCATTTCCTTTTTTCGCTTCTCTTTAAATTTCGTAGACTGGAGTAGTTTTTAATACAAAACGTGATATAATCTTTCAGGAAATACTTTTTAAAGCACCTTCTTTTACTCAAAGTGATGATAGAATATTTCATGGTTCTCTTTGCTACCATTAAGTATTTTTTGCCAGCAAAGTATTTTTTTTTTAAATACTGATTGAAAAATCAATGGTATTTAAATGAGAAAAATGGTCTCATTTTCTATTTCGTTTCCCGGATGTTATAAATATACGATAGACTTATTCACGGTTTCGAAATCTAACTGAATAAAGTACAAAATGACATAAAGGGAAATGTAATTCAATAAATCGCTATTAATACTTTCAGAAAATTGTGCTGTTGGTCGTATTTTTGCGGATTGTGGTAAGAAAATCGTGTTGGTGTTGTGGATAAAATGGAGCTAAATTGAAAAAGTAGATTACGATATGTATAAATATTTCTGTAATTTAAAGAAGTTATATTTCAGTTTAATATGTTTCACTCAATTCTTTAGATAAATGGCTTAAGCATACATCCATCCACTTTAATATTAAAATCTGTTCGCGTCCGCCTGTCTGTCTGTCTGAAGATCGATCTTTTCGAGAACCGCTGTGAATCGAGAGTCAAACGAGATACCGATAAATTCGAAATTTTCCAAAGAAAACAATAGAACCAATCTAGTAATTGTGCGACTTTAATTAGCGGATACATTAATTAAAACGTTAATTAACATAACATTATTCAGGATTTTTTTTCTTTCCTGTTGCCATTTTGCATATGGGTGAGCAAGTAAAATTCTAATAATTGTTTTAAAAGAGATCTTTTGGGCTGCTGTCCAAAACTTAAAACAACGTTTCCATCTAGAATTTCATTTTAAATTAGTTTAAAATTGGTTGCTCTATTCGGACATAGCCTTTATTTTATCGACTGTCTTTTTTTTAAATTTTTTACATTGAACGTTCTTAACTCTTTTCAGCATATGAAAGTTGTTTATTTAGCTATGTTTATTGATTGTAGTGTAAGTTTATCATTCACCGGCCTCATATTTTGGTACATTAAGGATGTGCGACTTATTATGTTTATTTTATAACTAAAGGATTTTTAAGGATTATAACTAAAGCTAATTTGGAATCTGATGACTTGGTATTAAATTAATGCTTATTGGTATTTATTTAGTCTTGGTGCTTTAGTTTCACGTAATCAACCGAAAAGTGTGTGTCATTTTATGTATAAAACTGATTTTAATTGCACATACATATTTCAGATATAGTCTATCAGATGTAATTCATTTTAATGTTAGCACAGATTATAGTTGATAATGCATATATTTTCATCTTTTGTGCTAATTGAAAATACTTGTAACTTGTATCATTGATAACTATGATTAACGACAAAGAGATTTTTGCCAAAACTATGCTCTACTGGTGTTTTGCAAACCTTGCATTACGCGTATTTATTTACTCCTTGGCGCTTTAGAAACTGATGTCAGAGTAACACAAAAACATCAATTGGACATCGCTTTCATTTTTTAAGTAACCCGTGCAACACCGGGCGCGCAGTTAGTGTGTTTATTGATAAAATCCGTATCATTATAAGTGTTTGTTGAAAGACTGGAAATTTATCAGATCACATATTTTAATGCTTTTATGAACATAACAACTTATGTTTTATCGACGAAGCATAGAAATTTATTTTTTGAAACTAACATTGCTATTGCACAATTAGTTTAAATTAAATAATATATATATATATATATATATATATACACATAATGTGCGTATGTGTATATAAACTCCAATCAGTTAATTACTCGATATTTCAACGTTTTCTTCGTTATGAACGCATCCTCTCTTTAGTGTCCTCGTGCCCTCCAGGTTGAGAATCATTGCTGCAATGTCTATTTCTGTTTCTACTTTAAATGTCTAGAGTTTTTATTTTATGTTAGAAAGTAGCTACAAATTTGGTAGGTGTTGGAAATGCAGAATTTTTAAAAATAAATTCCAAAAATTAAATTATCTTCCTTTTAGAATTTTTTCTTGTGGCGTGTTGGTCTGTGCATATATTTTCCCCAGACATTTGCTTGTTTACGGAAAAATATTTTTTTCTTTTATCTCATCCTGAGCGGAAGGCTACGAAGACAAATTACCGGCCAGGAAGTCAGACATCAGAGTCATGCAGCATGTCATCCGATAACGATCGAAAAAAAAATCTATAAAGAATAAGCAAGTAGAGCAGAACGGGAAAAATAGTCAATCTAAATAATTTTGGAAAATGAAGTAATCTTTCATTTTGTAGCAATTCATCATTCATTTTTTTATTTGCAACAATTTTCATTTTTATTTGAATGCGTGGAAAAGAACATAGAAATATTTTAAAGTCTTTTTTTTTTTCCTCCAATGGATGTTGAACCAGGAACGGCATAATATTGTTTTTCTCATTTTCTTTCAAATTTTTGTGATGAAGTGTATGTAGCTTGCAAAATATGTTGTTGAATGTGCTCTTAAATGGATTATGCAAGTAAAATATTCAGCATATGTATTCATTGTTAAGAGCGTGTGTGTAGGGTATATATGCGTGTTTTTTTTCTCTTTTTTTAAAAAATGGTTTCAGCTTTTTGTGAAATTGTGAAAAAAAATTTTTGTATGACTTTCAAAATTATGCAAATCTAATTTTTTACATACATATTCATCGTTAAATATTTTTATTTTATTGTGGTGGAATCTAAATAGTTTCAATTTTGTACATATATCTTAACATTTTGTGAAATATATATATATATATAAATATATATAATATAAAAATTTTGAAGCTCATTTAATCCAGTGGTTTAAAATTTTGAGGGGGTGACTCCCTGAGAAGGAGAGATTAATGATTAGGGTTAACTATTAGCAAAAATTCTAAACTAAAAAGAAGAAAAAAAGTGAACTGTATGTCAAAAATGAGAATAAACAAAACATTATTGGTATGACATTCGAGTTTGAGTACCAGTTCTAAAAATCTTTCCAATGACTCTAGATAAATTTTTCCCTTAAGAACAATCACATCTCTACCTATATCATTAGCATTGTAATAATATTGCTCTAATGTAAGCATTTATTTTAATTTTTGCGCGATTTGCTAAACGTAGTAAAACTAGCAATACATGTATCGAAACCTAATAACTGAATGTGTAATGCTAAAAAAAAAAAAAAACGACTTTATGTAGAATATAGTTTTTCCCACCTGAAGCTATGTGCGATTTTTGAAATGTGGTATAAGTATCAATACATAGATTGCAATTTAATAACTGAATATATTTCAATTCTTAAAAAACCCATATATAAACTTTATAAGCAATATAATATATTTTTCCTGAAGCTTGGTACGATTTCTTAAGTTCAACTATCAAAACGTGTAGTACAATAAAACAACTAAATGCGTTTTGACGCATTAAAACTGATTTGTATAAAATATATTTCGATTTTTTCCTAACCTATTAAATTAATTGTAACGACAGACAGTATTATTGAGCTGAAAATATTACAGAAATTGAGGTGAATAGGGGTAGAGAGGGAAGTGGCAGTTTGGTTTATATTTTTATTTCAAACCGGGAAGGGAAAGCGTAGGCATAGAAATCATTTACTTAAACAGACTCCTGAATTTCAGTATTTTACGTACGTACTCAGTATTTAGTGCGTGGTAGCGATTGTATTATAATTATTCATCGACATTACGTTGTTCATCCTTGGAAACTTTTCTGTGGACTCTTTTGATAACAAATATTGCATCAATATTGTGTACTTCGGTTTTTGCGTTTCTTTTCCACACTAAAATTGATTTAATGAAGCTTAGAAACTTGTTTACTTTTAATTGACGAAAATGGAAAGTAATCATTTTTCGTAGTGCTCATGTTTGTTTCTCATGCTCTAATTTTACACTTCAATAGCACTTTTATTGTTGTTTAATTATGTGAAATATTTTTGGAGAGTTTTTAGAAAAAGTCTGATGGATCTGCAGTGTTTAAATTAGTTCATTGTTTATTTTCAAAAGCTTTTCATGCTATTTAATGGGTTTTTTTCAAATGGTAGAAAAATTGCCCAAATAAATTATTTGACTGTTTTATTTATTTATTTTTTAATTTGTTGGAACTTTTATTTCCTATTTTATGAGCTCTTTTGATAGAAAGTACATTGAAAAGACAAAATAATGAATTGCAATACATGTTGTTTTTTTTGAATTTTTGATGAAATCCGTCTGCAGTAAATAAATTAAAGTAAAAACCAATATCGGAAAGCATTTTTTCATTTTTTTTTGTTTTTAGTAATATACTTTTATAATTAAAATTAACTGTGCATAGATAAGACGGAGTAACACTTTTAACCTATTATTGCAACCGAATTTTTATGTTTCGGTTTGTTTAAATGTATGTCAGAGGCATTGATTGCAACTGAAAAGTATCTACAATATTTAAACTGATAATTAAACTACAAGTCCCATCACAAGTATGGAATTGTGCTTTCTTTAAATCCATTTATCTTCATCAAATCACAGTCAATAGTAGAAAGCTATTTGTTAAGCTTCCATGTATTTTGCTTTGCAGTAATGTATCAGGGGAAATCAGTCATTATCTGTTACACATTGGATACGGATTCCTTACAGATGGCCAGCTTCTTTCGTTTCCTTATTTTTTCAATTAAAGATTATACCGATTCTAAACATCGAAATGGAGAAGCAAAAGATATATTTTTTCGGCATTTCTAAATGAAATACGGTCATCGATTTTCCAATCATCATTTCTCACTGATTTTCTATAAGCCATTGTCCTTTAGTTGTTTCTAGAGAATTTAACAAATGCGATTGCTTTAATTACGTTTTCTTTTAATAGCCCAAACTTGTCCTTTTAGTCATAAATTATTTTCAAATGTCGAATGCGACTTAAATCTACTAATGAATTACGCTTTTTGATAATATTTGCAGTAACTTTTGTCTATTATGTATATTAATATTCAACAAGCAATCCAAAGTTTAAATTTGTGTGTATACAGATGATTGTTGCGTCTTTAATATTCTAACGATGAGCTTTTCTTCCCTTCTACTTCATACTCAAATTTTGGAAAAATCTATCTCTCAATGGTTAAGCATGTTATCGTACATGTCTTCAGGCAAAGATGGTCTTTTCTTTAAAGTATCACTTGACAGAACGTCAGTTTCGTAACAGTAAAAGGCTGATTCCAAAATGGAAAAATGTATCCTCATTTAAAAAAGGAAATCACTAATGAATGCAATAAACTCCCTAATATTGGCTGTTGGATTATCCGCGGGTCTTTTCAAATTTTTAATGGTATGTTCTAATATTATAGTTATTAAGTGTTTTTTTTTTTTTTTAACTTATGATAGTCTTGTTGTTCGTTTTTAGCTTTTACATACATTTTTTTTTATTCAATCTGCTTGTTTATTCAATGAAAAAACTGCAAAATATTGTCATTAGAAATATTTTTTACACTATTTTTCAATTTATTATCCTTAATATTTAGTACACTTTCAAACAAAAGTGTTTATGGTGAAGTCTCAAACGGAGGTTTTTGCACAATTCTTATACAATGTGAAAAACTTTTTAGCGACTTTGGAAATCCAGTATTAATTGTTCTGAAAAGTTTTTTTGCCTTTTTTAAGCTTAAAAGGGATTTAAAGTAATATAAAACTTGTATTTTCATGTATTTTTATGCATGCATTTTTTATGCATGCAAAACAAATTTTATTTTTTTAATTTTTTTATTTCAAAACAACAAAAATCACCCTTCTATTTTTCTACAAAGCAAGAGAATGATTTATATATTGTACAAAAAATATTTGATGCAGATCATAGTTGGTACTCCAGAGATATGACTTATTTAATCTCCCAATTGAAAAAGCATAAAAACTGACTTTAGATAAAGAGTGGCAACACCCAACTTTACACAGAAATATTTTTGTCGTTCACATTGAAAGAAAAAAGCATTAACTTGAAATTGATAACAAATTCAATTTAATTGTTTGAAAAATAAAAAATAGAGAGATTTTTTTAATTTATGCCAAAACGGTGACTCCGAAAAATGATCAAAAATTGAATTTTTTAAAAAAATCTCCGAAATGTAATTTTTAATTAAAAAATCTAAAAAAAAAATAATTTATGCTTTTCTCATAGATATCTATTTGTAAAAAAATAGCGGACAAAATTGTAGACATGACTGCATGGTCTACTATTTCATTTAGGCGATTTGACGTGTTATGATCCATATGTTAATTCAAACTAAGATTCTTAATTGCATACGCTGACATAATGATTTCTTTTGATGTTATCTGAATTTATTTAAAAAGATTACTTTTTATTTGAGTTTTCTGATTCGAACTCTTTGCCTCTTACTGTTTGCTCCCGAAATAATGTATAAAATTATATTAATTTCAAAATTTAAAAATAAACATGAGTAAAATCCCTTAGCTCTAAGCTGGGGAGCAATCAAGATACTAATGGTGCTGAGAGTGAAGAAGAGTTTTTACAAACAGGAAGTAAGCAAAATAGGTTTGAAGACTAGTAAGAACCCAACGTCATTTTATACTTTATAAAATGTTACGATCTTTAGAATTCGTGTATTGAAACAGTTTATAGAATCGATTACGCTTTTTTCCAACAGTTCAGTATAATGGTTGAGTTTAATACGTTTTGCTTTTTTTTGTTACATAACTAAAATTGAATTCACACATACAGAAATATAATTTCAATGCAATGCTGAATGTGGAGACTTATCATGAGCTGGTGGCTATCAAATTAAATAAGGAAACTAGGGTATGATATTAGTTTTGAAAAAGGAATCCATTTTTTTTTTAAGACCATTTATCCAAAAATCGTTCTATTTTGAACCTGAACATTTTTCCTACAACAGGGAGAACATGTTTGAAACATAATATAAAAGAAAATTGTCTTAAGAAATACATGACTATGAGGAGATTTTTCAAACAAGCAACAATCAAAATAGGTTCAAAACTTATCTCAGATTACTTTTTGGGGTTTCAAATGCAGTAATATTAGTAAAGTTTTTCATATTAACTATTTTCAGTATTACATTTTTCTTACATCAGTATTCTGGATTTTCTCGTTTCTCGAACTGAGTCCGGTTTTGAAACTACGGTTTATCGTAAACCTTTTGCTGTTTCCTTACCCCCACATAGATTATCGTCTCACCCTCCTAATCAAAAATATTCAGCTTTCAACACATATGTTTATCGTGCAATGAATATTTGTTCTTCACCTGAGCTTCTTAATGCGGAACTTAACTATATAAGAGCTGTGGCTGTTGATAGAGACTATCCGCCCACCTTAGTTGATTCCATTTATAAAAAACTTTGCAAAAAATCTCAAAATGTTGTTCTTAATAGAACTTTTAACACTAAGAATTTAGTTGTTCTGCCTTTCTTCCCTGGTATCAGTTTTCAGGTTGCTAAGATTCTGAAGCGATTCCAATTCCAAGTGGTATTTTCTCCTATTAATAAACTTTCTTTCTCTTCTCTTAAAGATTCTATTCACCCTCTTAATTGCTGTGGGATCTATAAAATTGTTTGCAATTGCGGACTCGGATACATCGGACAGACCCGCCGTTCTTTGAAATTTCGGTTAAAAGAACATCAAAGCTATGTGAGAAAACAACAGCTGAATAAATCCAGTATTGCTCAACACTGTTGGGAATCGAATCACTCTTTTGATTTTAACTCTTATCAAATTATCCAAAAATGCCCCAATTCGTTGGATCTTGATTTTTGGGAATCTTTTCACATCCTGAGGAACCGTTCTAATTTAGTTAACGATCTTACTGCAATTCCCTATTTTTCCTCTGTGTGGACTCCTTTGTTAAAATTGGTTTAGATTTTCTATTATTTTTATGTAAACGTCGTACATTTCTTACTTTTATTTTTTCATTTTTTGCTTTCTTATTTCGTTTTGTGATTAACTAATTCCAATATGTTTATCCTTCACTCTGTTTTTTCTGCATTTCTCCATTTGATACATTGCTTCCATACATAGTTTTTCCCGCTGGTAAATTTATTGCTAATTTATTCGGAGTGGTTTCATTTTTGGACTTTTTGCATTGTTTATGGGTTTTCTTTTAAAATTTATTACTTAACGGTTTTTTCCTGATGGAATTATATAATAAATTTTGTCTCCATGTGTCATTTTATCTTTTTTGTTTTGTTTAATTTCTATTTTTTGATATTTATACTACCTCCTGTTCCACCGTGTTGCTTTTCTCGGATGACTTTTCATCCAAAAGCTCACACTTCTTTGCATTGAAAAAGGTGTTCCTTGTAACACCGAAACACGTGTCTGCAATCATTTGCAAGTTTTGTGCTTAATAACGTTGGATTACTGACATTTTAATTGATATATTTTGTTTATAAATAGTTAAAAACACCATTTATTACCTTCACTTAATTTTAGTACAACAATTATTAAGCTCTCTTTAGCTATTTTTTTTTAAAAATAAGATATGAGATAAGGAAGTTCTACAGCAATAATTTTATGATTATTTTCTCTGTACTTACACTTCTCTTGCGGTAAAAGAAGTTTTACAAAATCAATTTAATGCGAGAAAAATTCCGAAATTATTACAGAATGTTTCTTGCAAGATAATCATAAATACATCATACAAAGGAACTAAACTAGTGTAAAGTTTTTTTTTATTGTTGCTGTAATAACTTTGTTTTTCAATTTGTATGACCAAATACGTTTAAATAAATAAAAAAAACTTTTAACAGTTTAAAGAAAAATCAGTGATTATATAAATAAATCTATTAATATAACAAATGAAAAGTAGCTTTAAAAATTTTCAACTAAACCAACTATTTTTGCAGTTAAAAAGGAAATATTGGAAGTAAAAAAAATATTTTTTCGAGAGGTCATTTCTTTTTCAAGTAAAATGTACAAAATAACAGATATCTTGCAGATATTCCATCTCACATTCTTTTTATGTTTCGATCTGAAGAAAAAGAAAGAAACGAATTGGGATTTCAGCGATTTTTTAAAATATTTTTTTCCTTTTGTAATCAATTGCAGAAACTTGGATGAAGTACATCCGTTAGGAAGTTGATAATCTAAATCAAAAATACGTATTTTCCAGCAATGAAATATCTCGTGCATCCGGTTTTTTATTTATTTATCGAAGAACACAGAAAATTTCTAAACCAAAGTGTTGCAGATAAAAATAAATATTAAAACACCAAACTAATTGTTAAAATATTTGAAGTGCTACTCTCTTAATGTTGCTTTAAAAAGTAAATGAAAATGAAAATGAGCACACATTTAAATATATTAGACAAAAACTCTTTGTAGATTTTTTTTTAGTTTTATAGGATTCTTCTCGCAATGAAGAGATACTATTTAAAACTAATTAAAAATTTTACATTGTAGCAAGATGGATTTGGCAATTTATGTATCTGAAGAAATGAAAATTACGCACAGTAAAACTTCGATTTAACGATACCCGATTTAACGCTTTCCTTAACATGTCTATGTTCCTCAATTAAACGATATCCTTGGTTTAACGATAACTTTTTTCCAGTACCTTGACAATCGGTAAATATGGCTTATAATGAACTATGTTTTTAATGCGTTCAAAATTTTTATTATGTTATTTGGAGTGTGTAATTGTTTGTGTATGCTAGCGTAAACAAAGTCAGCATATTTTATTTGTTAAAAATTTTTTTTATGTTCACAGAAAACGGTTTCATAAAAACCGTTAAAAATATGAGAAAGAGGAAACAAAAAAAGAATCGTTGGGAAACACCATAAAAACTTTTCTTATCATCACTTATGCCGAAGTTAAATGTAGAAGAGAAAACATAAGCCAACATTTATTCTGTATGGCACGTTTTCCTAAATAGGAGTTTAATGTTTCTTCGAACAGTGGTGAAACCTAAAAAGTGTAATAGAATTTACACGGACCATTTCGTGCTCTTAACTAAAAGATGGAATCACGAAGAAAGAGATATCCACGTACGGGATTCTCATATGTTCTGAGTCGTTTATTTGATGAATTATAAATGTGATTGTGCAAGACGGAATGGATGGTTTCAAAAATCTACCTTTTCTCATTGTAATACGTACGTTTTAGGTAATAACTTTTTATTGTGATTTTTCTGGAAATCATTTATTTAGTATCACATTTTACATAAACCTTCCTTACCGAGGTCATGACGTAAAAGATTTACCGACGTTTTAATGTTGATAGTCTGAAACATTTTAGTTTATTTTTCTTTAATGTTTTACTTTTGCAGTTACGAATTCCAATTTTTCTTCTCCTCAAAAATAGCATTCAGTTTTTTTTTTGTTAATGTCCTACATATGAAAAATAAGTTATGTTATGAGCTTTCATGAATAGCTGTAGAATTCTGTGAGAAAAACCAAAAGCTTGTGTAATCCATGTCTATAAATAAGTGGAAATTTTAAAAAGAAGGAAAAAACACTTATTATACCTTGTTTTATTTTCTTTTACTTATGCATTATTTAATCATAATAACTCATTTTAATGAACTTACTGTTCATTAAAATAATCCATCAGTGTTGACTGATGAAGTTGTTGCTTACTGAAAATAAATCTGTCTTCTAACGTGCTTCAAGCTTTAAATTCTGCGTCTGTTGTACCTTTAACGAATGTTAACTACTGACAAACGTTCTCCAGGTATTAAATTTTGTCTGTCTTGCTGGATGGAGTTTGATTCATATGATTGGTACTAGACAGAGTCGCAGCAAGAAGTATGCTTTGAATGACCAGAAGTGAGAAGCGAGATTTCAAGGAAAAAGGACTATCACACAGCATTTCAACTTTGTCTAACGCTGTTTTCTAAGATCCGATAAGAAAAGAGAATTTTAGAAAACAATTTTTGAGTGACTAGTTAACGGGGTTAAAATAAAATTTGGTGACCAGTAAAAGAGGATCGTTTTACATTACTGTGAATGAAACTTTATCGGGACCAAAGGAAAACGACGAATTAAGCGGAGTGACCACTTAAACGGTTGACTACTTATTGAGGTTTTACTGTGTATATATATGTATGTATGTATGTATGTATGTGTCTGTCTGTCTGTCTGTCTGTCTGTCTATATATATATATATATATATATATATATATATATATATATATATATATATATATATATATATATATATATATATATATATATATATATATATATATATATATATATATATATACAGAGAGAGAGAGAGAGCTGTGTTTGTGCTACTGTAAAAGTTTGGAATCCAGTAATGTGGTCATGTTATTAGGCAATTAGTGTTTGTTGCATACCAAAGTCACAGGTCAGATATTTCCGGTAAATCATAGGTGATAGTTGACATCCTCCAAACTTTTTTTCAGTGTAACATATGTACTGCATGTACCCGTTTATTATGCATACCCGCTATTTTCAAAGCCGTTAATCCTATATGTAAGCTTTAAATTGCAAAAACTGTGCTTGTTCCTATGCTCATTTTTCCATTTCTGAACCTGCATGTGAGTTTAGTGAAAAAAATTACTTAACCCCATGTCAATTTAAGTCTAATGGCAGGATAAAGGTTTTTAAATTGTTACTTACCAGTTTTGCCCTATGGCACGGAGCAGAATCATCCTGGAAAATGACGTTTGGAACTGAAGTAAAGTGATCCCGGATAGTAGGAAGCAATTTCTCTTTCAAAATGCCAATACACACCTGAGCGTTTACTGTTCCTTGCACAAAGTGAAGCTTACCAACCCCTTGATCAGAAATACATCCTCAACTCATCTGGGATACGGGATGCTTGACTGTGTGTTGAATGCGGTCGGGATGATATTCTTCTCCTTTTCGGTGCGGGTGATGCATTTTTTTTACCACCACTGTAAGAGGAGAGTATCACATCTCTATGAGCTGCCTTTGAGTGGAGCGTTTGATTCAATGAATGTAAAGTTCCGCGCTGCTTCGCCGTGAAATTGAAAATATTTAACAATTGACAGAAATTATGACTAAAATTGGTTACATATACGTGGGTTTAACTAAGTAATCCGATTTCTAAAGTGAAGAGCGTAATTTCACCCGAATATCGGACAAGGCGTTAGGAACTATTTTCTTCGCTTTGTCTTAGCTTCTCCATTGTCAAGTAAGCTTGCAGTCGAGTATATCTCATTATTTCAACCATTACTTGATTTTTAAGAGAACCGTTAGTATTAGTTAATAATTGTTACCCCGTCTGCAAAATTTACTCACATAGCTTTTTCCCGAAAAAAAAAAGAACAAATAGCGTAAATGGAAAGAATATTGGGTAATTCAAAAAACTTTCGCATCAAGCTTAGGTAGTACTCAAGGTCTAAATTTTATTGAATCATCTGCTTTTTCATCATGCGAGGCAATGTAATCAACTTATATGTAGAAACCTTAAAGTCTTAGTATGAAAATCCTTCTTTTTCTAGCATTTTTTTTTTTTTTAATTTCAAAAATGACAGATTCTTTGAACGTTTCCTGGTAAAATGATATTGTGTTTTTCAATACGTATAAAATGTTTCGCGCATTATTTCGCTGACAAATTTCAAAACATCGACTTAGATATTTTTGTTATGAGTGATAATAGGCTTAAAGGATTTTGCTGTCAAAGGTGGATAAGTGCTTGTTTATCTTGTTATTTCGGAGTGGTTGAAGTATATAATATCATTGAAGTATTTTTACAATTGATATGAAATGATTGTCGAATCCAATGATAATAACAAAATAAAACTTTATAGATTTATAGTAGACTATTATTTCACAGACTTAGTTAAATGTAAAACTAGTCAATGTTGCTAATGATAATATTTTTTGAGTATTTTTTTTTCTTTTTAAGTTAAATAGAACTTTAGAGTGAGTTCTAACAATTTTGCAAAAAAAAAAAATCCTTTTGTTGATTTTCTGTTTTTTCTAATTTTCCCAAACTATGTGAGATCAGTATGCTGAACTAGTGAGTTGTGACCTTAACGAAACTGTCTTCTATATATTTTGCACAAATCCTCAGACTTTACACTAAAAAAATGTGTCAGGTTATCAGTATTAATGGGTGTAATGTTACACGACTTCTGGAATGTGTAGCATCGTTGTTTTAAAAACTCAAATTGTTGGAGAAACCTTGCTGTATGGTTTCTGTAGGATTCAAAGGCATGCGTAAAGATCAGAATCGGCGAAGTGCAGGTAAACTCCTGTTAGAGGAATAATAACCGTAATTGGTGGCCGAGCGGTAAAAGGTTTTGATGTGCGAGTCTGTGAGATTCGCGTTCTGGGTTTGAACCTGACTTAGTCATTTCCTTTCTTAGTGCAATAAAAACGTATTTTTCGTACATTAAACTAAATAAATATATTATATTAAAATAGTTGGTGTACATTGGTTTTTAAAAAGCATGAACTTGATAAATCGTTCAAGAAAGTCAGATGATTACTTAATGTTTGGTAATCTGTAAACTTTCAAGCAATTTCTCTTCAAGCAAACAGAAAATTCTGGTTAAAATGAAATGTATGAGACGTTACGCTATAATTACATTGCCATGGTGCAACCTTCCACGAGCGATGCATAACTTTACAACAGTCACATCAGTTAAGTTACTCCAGAGCAGTGGAGGCAGCTAAGCTGCCACCTGTTTTATCTAGAGTGCATATCCCATACTAGGGAACATCTGCCAGTTGTACTTACGCTTCTTCAGGCAATCATGTGTAACGCCACTATATGTGATTTTATCGAGTAAGGTTACACAAAAGTTTTTACAATATACATAACGTTATAAATAATAAGTTATGTCGTTTTCACAGCTAGCAGTAGTTCATAACTGCTACCAGATTGTATCGGCGGAGTTTAATTTATACTTGAATACCCAGTCAAAATATAATGATACTAAATATCCGTATGTAATATTCAAACTAGTGCTTTTATCTATCGTATCTGCTAAACATACGTATTCCAACACTAAAACAGATTATAAACTGGAAAGTGGAATCTTTCAGTAGCTGAGATGTGAAAATTACCTACTGTGACAGCTTCCTGCGCTTAGTGAGGTGGTGTCATGTTCAATTTAGTTCACACCCCTGATGAGGTATTCTTCTTTTTGTGATGTAAATATATCCTGTACTGTTAACAGAAGCAAAGCGTTACGTCCTAAGTCTTTTACTACAAGAGTTATCCATAATTCTTTTAGGGATTTCAAAGCGTTACGGCGGGAAGAAAAAAACTAACTACATAAAATACAAAACTTTTTAAAAAGTCTGAAACAATGTCGATATATTAACATATATGACTCTAATCTTATGTGTAAGTCCATAGACACACTGCATACATTAACCAATTTGACCTACTCCTACCTAGCTGTATGTAATTAATAAGTTGTTGACCGCACGGTTTATTCATTCGCTCAGCTCTGTTGAGTCCAGTGTTAAAATGGTTATGCAGTTTTGGGCTTAAATTTCTTCCCCTTCCGGAAATATTACTCAAGGATGTGCTTTAAGTATCACTGATAGTACTAATACTAGTTTAAATAGAGTGTAGCAGCACTTGAACTATCGCATGCATTTATGTCGTGTGACCGAAGGAACACACATAAAACAAATCTAAGATCTGTAAATAATATTTGAATTGTGTATGTATTTTTTAAACTATTTTTTTATTTTGTTTTAGCGCGCCCAAAGGGTATTATGACATGGAACTGTAAATGTGAAACTGGTTAATTTTTGTGTTGCTAATTCTGAATGGTAAAAAAAAGGGAAAATTAAAAGTGGTTTGTTATTGGTAAAGCCTCAAATTATGAACTAAAATCAATTACGAGATATTTTTGTTAACAAATAGAAAAATGACATTAGATAAACTTTAAAATTGATGAGATTTATCTATTCGTCTGGAATAAAAAAGAAATCGCCAACAATCGTTCGACTTGTTAAGAATTTTACTTGAAGTTTAATGAAAAATGTTATAACTACACTTCTAGTAATTATAGAAACTTTTCTAAAACAATCCAAACTGTTTTTTACTTTCGATTGGGATCAAACTTTTGGATATTTCATTAAAATTCTTTTGCAACCAAATTTCCAGCCTGAGTGCTAATTTAGCTAAACGGAATCCATAAAAATCTCGAAACATTTTTACATATATATTATTTATACAACATGGTTCAAGACAAATGTAAGAGAAACTAAATGTAGTTGAATACTGTTTACGAATCCGTTACTTTGTTTTTTTACGTTACATAAAGAAGAAACTTAACAAACAGCTGCAGTTGCAGGTACAAGAACATTACAAAAATATCTTACAAAGGAATGCTAGTGAAAAAATAGGACTAGCAGTAGGCAGTACCCGCACGGTGTTGCCCGGGCTAAGAATTTAAAGGAAGTCCGTTGAATAAAAACAAAATCCACCCCCCCCCCTTAATCTGATGTGAAATTAAGCTTTTTCTTCAACTAATATGCGTGCACACCTTTACAAAAAAAACTTATTAAAGTATCTTTGGAAGTTAAAACTATTCGCCGAAACACATAAAAAGATTAACAGTAGCTTTAAAGCTTAAAATAATTCTTTAACTGTATAGTTCATAGCTTAACACGCCAAATAATCACGCTACTGTAACCCTGGCCTTTAGCGAGTGAAGCGGTATTTTTTTCTAAAATTTAAAGTGTATCGCCAAATAAACAATACTAAAATAAAAACGTTATAAAGAACAATCACAAATGAGTAATACGACAAATCAAATTATTTATTCCGATAAGTAACTATCTTCAACTACAAGAACAAAAACAAACGTTGAAGAAATAAGGTAAATAAAACCCAATAGAAAAATCCGTCAAAATCAAATTATGTACCTAAATATCGAAAAAAAAATTCATTCAAAAGTCAGTTCGCTGACCACAACAGCGTAGTCGACCACGCTTTAGAACCGCGTGGCATGGTTCCTCTCAGTTGGTCAGCGCCTCTCGATAATTCAACTTACCTCACCATCTATTAGGAATTCATAAAACTAAACTTTCCCCGCCATATATTAGTAGTTCATAGAACTAAACAATTAATTAAATATTTCATTTGCATTTTCCAATATTTTGGTCAATCTGATTTTTTAAAAAAACTGCCTACCCTTCCTCAATAAATGAACTGTTCGACACAAAAATAATTTTTCAATTCGAACCAATAGTTCCTGACATTAGCACGTTCAAACAATAAAACAAACTCTCCCGCTTTATATTATTGGCATAGATAAATGTTTAAGTCGGTGGTTAACATAGTATTAACTTATTCAACTGTTGTGAAGGGAGTTTTTTTTTTTTTTCATTATTTTCTTTAAAAAAATCGAATAAGAATACAGGAATGTCTTTCTTCGTGTACATAAATTTTAATCTATATTTCTGGAATACATAAGTACAGCTTAACCCCCTTCCCTTTTTTCTCCCTCTCTACTTCCTCTTAAACTGAAAAATTTCCCATTTCAAATTCTGTAAACAGCAGTTTTTTGCATGCCGAAGGACGAAAAATGGTGCTCTTATAAAAGAAAATGGCTTTCGCATTTCCGAGAGCTATTATCATTTCATTGAAACATTAATTATACCAGCTGAAGGAAATAGAAAAATCAAGCTCTAAGTTTATATTTGACTTTTGTCAAGATATCAAATAAATAAATAGTTTATTTATCATCTTGAAGACTGCATTTGCTTTAGTAAAAGAATCCTTACCTTAACATGGATTGAAATTAAATTTTTTTTTCAAACTTCAAATAGTATTTTGAGTATGGAACTTCGAAGTTTTAAACAAATATTGGACTATTGTTCCTATCTTAAACAAATATTGAATTTCGGTTCCGAACCGTTATCCCATTCGGCAAAAAAATATGCATGCATCCTTGGAAGAGTAGAAGGTATACAACTGCGTTAAATAACAATTCAAAACGAAATGTAAATACGAGGGATTATATCCTGTTTTGCTAACAGTGCTTGTATTTTTGTTTTAAAGAAGCATGCTGCAAATATTTGAGAAGTCGCAGTAAACTCCAAAGTACAAATGTTCTTTCGAAAACAAAAACAAAATCCAAGCAATTTCGGTATTTAAACATTTTTGCAGCTACATTGCGCAGAAGTTGCGGTCGCGCTTAATTTGACTTAGATTTGTTTCAAACTTTTCATTGCGATGGTGGTATAGGAGCGCACACAAAAACCCAAACTTTTATTCAGAATCTGAAAGAAAATGCACGATTTTAGCTATCACAAAAATAAATAAATAAAAATTTAATTTAATAATTAAATTAAAAAAAAAAAAAAAAAAAAACGCCTGTCGAAAAAATAGCCACTTTTCAAATTATTTTTCATAATTACAGTGGCTGATTAAAAAGTGCGTCACTTAGAGTAATTTTTAAATGAGGCACTGCTTTTTTTTCCTTTTCCCTTTGTTTCTTTTTCCCATGTTTTGATAGTAATATTATATATTAGTTCGATCCAAAATATGTTTTTTTTTTTAAATTATAGGCTTATATTTCATCATTTTTACAATATTTTGCGCCAATCCATAAGTGAGATATTACTGCAGTTGAAAATATTTATTATCTGGAAAACTACTTCCTAACTAGTCATTGGGCCATCTTGTAATTGATGACTCAAGTACTTTTATAATGAATGAAATAGTATTTGTAACTAGTAATCCATTTAAATTTGGACAGCTGAGAAAAAGAAGAAATATGTGAGGGCAGGTTTTTCTTTTCTTATTTTCAATAAGAGTTACAGCTTTATTTTATGTGTTCCCTATTTTCATTTCGATAACTTTTCCTTTTTAGCATTTAAATGTTTCATAAAAAAGGAATTATCTAGATTCTTTTCAACGTTTTAGATTTAATTGATAATAAATTACTCTTTTGCTGAAAAATTGGGTTCGCGCAACTCTTTTCAAGAAGATAACCCTTTAAAAAGAACTTGATACCACGTTTCCTGTCCCTAATCGATTTTCTCCCGTTTTATGCGTTTGTTTATTTGCAGAATAATTTTTCTTCTCTCTCGCAGGCTTACAAAGACAAATTACCTCTCAGAAGGCTGACGGGTTGGGAATCGGCTTACGTGGCACGTGATACCCATTTTCTTTGTCACCTATTTCATACTAACGTGAAATCCAGCGATTACTGTGAAGTTAGTGACGAGGAAGGCTTCGCAGATAGGGATTTTTTGAATAGAGTGAAGAGTGTTCGTTATTATCTTTTCCGGCTTCAGAGTTTGTTTTAAAAATGGTATTTACGAATGTTTAACATACTACAGGAAAGATTTAGCGAATTATATAGTAAGTGTGAGTAGTTTTACTAGGAGTCAAGTCATTACATATTCGAACACATAATTTGATTTTGCTCTTCTTTCTTTCTATATATCTCTCTTCTATATTTATCTTCATTTTTGGACTGTGAAAAATTTTGTCGGAACAGAATTTTTTAAGAACAGTTAACAAGTTGCCCCTTTTCTCTGTTTTATTTTATACTAGTGGCACCCACACGGCTTCGCACGTAGTAGAAAATTAAAAGGTCTTTTGGTTCGCCTGTATATTTGCAAATAATGTATGATAAATTTCTCGCTAATTGGCTCGCCCATGTTACGGTTCCACGTTATGATAACTTGGTAATTTACTCGTCCATCTTATGATAATTTTGCTCGGTAAAATTTTCTTAGAATTGGAATGGAAAAAAATAAAATCGAATTTACGAAAAAT
Source organism: Uloborus diversus (assembly GCF_026930045.1). Taxonomy (NCBI): domain Eukaryota; kingdom Metazoa; phylum Arthropoda; class Arachnida; order Araneae; family Uloboridae; genus Uloborus; species Uloborus diversus. The sequence continues at coordinate 23,136,829 of NC_072737.1, read as the reverse complement.
CGCTTGGAGGTGCACACCCTCAGGCAATAAATTAATTCTGTGCCGAATTTCATGAAAATCAGCCGAACGGTCTAAGCGCTATGCGCGTCAAAGACATCGTGACAGACAGACAGAGAGAGATCCAGACAGAGATATACAGACCGAGAGACATTTAGTTTTATTATTGGTAAAGATAATACTTTATACTAAAACGTTTAACTGTCTGTATAGACTTTATAAGAAAAACAGTGAAAATTTTATATGAATAAAAAATATTTTATTTCGCTATTTTTAAAAATAACGTGTTACCATAGCCAAGTTTCCACGATTTGGTGCTTTGGCAACGATTCGAAAGAGACAAAACAGATGAATAACGTGAAACCTGTTTACTGTCCCTCTATATAAGGAAAACTGTGATAAGCGCCACTTATCTATAATGACATGCTCCAAATCCTTTTGAGTGCCAGTTTATACGAATCATTGCATAAAAGAGAAAAACCTCTCTCGAAAATAAGCTCCAAACAATAAAACTTTGTGAGTACCAATATTTGTTCATTCTAAGCTTAACTTTTCAAGTAAGAATTTCTACAAAAGGTTGGTTTACCTACATATATACAAACAATCATACAGACCGACGTTTTCCAAAATTTATCAAAATTTTCACCTTCCATAAAAATAGGTATCGTAACTGGAAAATCGAAATGTTTGCAAGAATACTATACCTTCTTGAATATATTTCATTTATAAGAAATAAATAAAAAGCCTTTAAAATAATGCACAAATATAACTTTCGGTTTCCAAAAAGAAAAAAAAAACATTTGGAAAAAAAGTAAAATATGCTGTTAATACAGACCTCACAGCGCACAAATAGAAGTTTATAAGTGTTTGAAAGTAATATATCAAGATCAAAGGTACTTTATTTTGGAACTATAGAAACTTAGACTCTTATGCAAACGTTCGGAAAAAAATGAATACATACTGTCACTCGCTCTTACATGCAATTCTCAAACAGTTTTGCTATAGAAAATATTTACGAGAATGTTTGAAAATGCTCTGTGTCATGAAATTCAACTTTGAGAAAAGTCAACGTAAACATTTTTATTGAGGATTCAGACTGGATTTAAAGACATGTTTGAGACATTTATTAACCAAGCACTTAAGCCAAGACATTTTTTCCTAATAAGTTATTTATTGGTTTTGAAAAAAAGCAGTAGCAAAAAAAAAAAAAAAAAAAAAAAAAAAACGGTAAAAGGGGGCACATTGTAAACACGATAATTACTTCAAAAAAAAAAAAAAAAAAAAAAAGAAATAAAAAGAGACTGATATTTCTACAGAAAAAATAATTATATTAATTTATATGCCACACGATTTACAAAAGCCAATTAGCTTACATTAATGTAATTACCACTGCTTATTGAAAAATTTATGTGCATAGTAAAGAACTGTTTTTGCGTGATACATTTTCATGTGTAAGAAATATTTTCGAAAATTGATGCAACAAACAATTTCTGCAAAAGAATATTATAATGCATTGAACTTTTGACGAAATGTGCATACTTTTGCTTTTTTTAAGCAAAAATATGCTGTTGTTTTAAGTTAGTCCTCATTAAAAACCGCTGTAGCACTCGTGGCGCATTGCGTGCAATCGCGAATATACTTGTAAATGCGAAAGCATGTCTATAAGCGTCCTTTGTGTTTATGTAAGTGTGTCTTTGTAATGGGGTTGTTTCCTTCAGTCAAAAGTACTACTTTTAGTCACTGAAATTTATAGAATAAGCAAAATAATAATTATGAGCCAAGAAAAAACTTTCATTTTCCCAAAAGTTATTTTTTAATTAATTTTTTTAACTATCCGATTTTTCAAACAGGGCGTGGTCTTGATGACATCACAAATGATGCACTTTGCTGCATCTTTCTACTACGTTTCCACGTTATGATAATCAAGAAGCGAATTAAACATTGCGCTCTACGCTTGCAATCAACCATATCGTTACCAATACACATAAGTAAAGATGCGAATTTAATATTTTGCTCTGTGAATGGCCACACTGAATGGTATTTCATCATCCGTGATTTCATCGGGAGAAATATAAACAATAAAAATGAACCGATTTAAGTATTTCTTTAAAAATATTAAACTTCAGCAAATTATTTAAAAAATGGTCTGATCCTACGTTTTTAAACATGCTCTTTCAGAAAAAAAATACTTTTACATTTTTGGAAATTACCTCATTATTTTGGAGTATGAAAAGTTCACTAATAGTCAAGTACGCGAATAAATTTTTTCATTCAAAAGGCATGAAAGTGGCGTAGCTAAAGGCTTAGATTAAAAAAAACCTCCATGTTCTACATAAATGGTAAAGTTTACTTTACAGCTCGTCTGTCAGCTCCACGTTGTATGTGCTATGGTGTTGCTTTGGAGTGTACTATAATGTTTAGTACGGGTCATTTCACGGTGTTTTTGACATTAATGTAGACTCCCTAACGGTATCTTTTTTCGCTATAACTTTTTTATTTACTGTTTGATTCGCAAATTATTTTAATTTGAGTTGGGGTGTTTGCGGGAAGAGCTCAAAATAAAATAATATGCTTACCAAAAAGTAAATTAAAAAGTTATGGTAAAAAAGGTCACATAAATGTGAAAAATACCGTGAAATGACTCATATGCTATAAGACTGAAGGATGTGTAGAGCATGCTTTAGAAGAATTTTCTATGTCTAGATCTTGCTCCTATAGACACCACGATGACTATATCATGCAGCAAAGGGCATTGATATGTCTAAAGTTCACAAGTTAGACTGTGTTACGGTATGATTTATTGAGTTTCAATGCGAAATCTTTAAAATCTAAAAACATTTACAACGATATAACGGCATGGAATTGATTCAGGAAATTTTAAGATGAACGACCCCATATCCGAGAACAACATCATGTCCTGAAGTAGCGAAAGTAAAACAGAAAACATTATCAAGAAACTACATAATATAGTAGATAATTTAGATTATAGTAGTTACTTTTCTTGCGGGGGAGGGGGAGTTAAAAAGAAAAAAAACTAGTGTAACATCCAAGTAGATGAACATGCTTGACCAGTGGACAGACTCAGAATTATATAGTTGTTTTCACTCAGAAGTTGAGTAGAAATGTATTATTGCTAATTCTTCAAAGAAAAAAAAACAAATTAGTTTAACCATAATTTTAAACAATAAACTATGCGCTGTTCATTTATTGCTGAGGATATTGATTTAAATTAATGTTTTTTTTTCTTTGAAAATTTATTCATTAACCTTTAAAACTGCTGAAATAATTTCAGGAAATTACACACATCAATGACACAAGCTGAGTTTTAGGATATTTTTCTGAAAAATGAAAGACGTGTTTTTTCAGTTTTTTGTGATGCATATTATCACTGTTCTGGTTCCATAATTTCAAATGCATAAGTTGAAACTGATTACAGCCACAAACAAGTTTTTCTTTTCTTTTTCTCGTGCTTGTTTGTCATTTTTATTAATTAGAAAAGTACTTAGACAACTGCAATATAATTTTTTAATAACATACATGCAAATACTGAAAAATTACACTAATGTACAGAGTACTTCTAAAAACCCAATACATTACTTCATTTCTGTACATTCGTCACTTCAAATTTATTGCTTCAATGTGCTGTGACTACGTACTATGATTCTTTCAGAGCTTAATGGAAATATTTTATTTCCTTTGCATTGGCCTTAAAAAAATAACATTAGTAGAATTAGGAAAGAAAATATAACACTTTATGTGGCGTACCAGAGTGCTTTCTTATAACCTGAACGAGCTAGTTTTGAACACACTTTTGATGAAGTTCACCATGAAGGGAGAATTTAACTTAGAGAGAAGTATCAGGTCAAATTTGCTTCGGATAATCAATTCCGATCATTAAGAGCTAAAATGGAGAGAGTGAAGACTTTAATTCATGAAACCCAGACCCCAAATCACGTGATAGATTTTAAAGCAAAGCATAGGAAGAAATCCAGTTTCTTTTGCGTGTTTCTCGCATAACGTTAAAACCATTCGTCGTTGTTGAGTCACGTGACTTGGGGTCCTAGGGTAAGCTTTTGCTAAGCCAACGATTTAACTTACTCCCTCCATTTTAGCTCCTTCTCTAATATTACAATACATCCCACTACAGTCTATGGTTTAGACTTCTATATTTTTGCCCTGTGGGGAAAGTCAAGCACAATGCCTACAACACGAAGTTTGCTACAGTTAATGAGTTCAGAGCAGTCTGCATACTTATCAAAATGATTAGAAATGTTTTGCTTGCTCGGCTTTATTAGCAGTTTGAACAATTCCTAAAATTACTGGATTCTACATTGGTTTACTTTACCTTTCATTTGAAACATTTCTATATTATTATAATTGATAGTGTATAATCATTAAATGAGGGTATACATTTTTAGGGGCACTCTATATATATATATATGCACGACATTTTAATTTCACACCTTTATTTTTCACTTTTATCAAAAAATTGTAATGTATTTAGAGAAGAAAAAAAATTAGGAAGCACTGAGAACCAGCATAGAATCGATAGTGTGTGGCAGAATATCAATAAAAATGTCGTAGTATCGTTGAAAAATAAATGACTCTTTATAGAAAAAGCCATTTCTTTATGCAAAATAAGTGATCTGGAAATGTGAAACTGTTCAAAATTATAGCTCGAACGACATATTTTGACTTTGAAATGATTGCTTTTAGATTTTTACGACTCTGACAAAGAAAGAGGGCTGGTCTTTGACCTAACAATTGTAAGGAACTTTGACGTGTTTTATTTTTGTATTCAACTGCCGTTTTCTGTGAAAACAATAGCTTATACATTTAAAAAAAATGCATAATACATTTATAATGTAATTGAAATAAAATTAGTTTGGCTAGATATAAGTAGGAAATAAAAATTAAATATTATATGAATCTTAAAATATTAAATATATTTAGAGAAGGTTAGTATTTTTATAACCTGTTTATACCTATTACTTCCTATGTTTTACTTTTTACTTGTAAATTTAAGATGTGACGAACCGATATCCTCTGGAATGGTTCTTATCCGTTTATGTTGGATATATTTCATTTCCACGGAGATTCTTTTTTAGTAATATTATACATACCGTCGCTGTAGAGGAATAAAGCAAAGAAAAAAACGTATTAATACCTCTGGGGCTGGAAAAGCATGCATGAACATAACATCAGCATACCTGTGAGCCAGATTGGTGTAAGTCACATAATCGCTTCATTACAGGAGATAGGAAAAATGTTTGTCTCGTACATGAACATGACGACATGAGCATTATCAACACAGGTAAATAATTCCAGAGGATTTTTTTTTTTTCATTATTATGTTCACATGTCTCGATGCTGAAAAGGGTTCTACATATATTGCTCTAATAAACGGATAATCGCAATTTTTTACACTAACGTCAGTCTGGCTCTGAGGTACTTATATTTCCTTGGAGAATACTGTGCACTTAAATTCTTTGATTATGATGTGTGCATTTGATGTGTGAAGTTATGCATTTGGAGTTTAACGAGTTTATGATGCTAAAGAAAAAAAAAATAGAGATGATTTTGAGTAAAGTTGAACCTTTTTTTTCCTACAGAAATGGAAGCAACAAAATATTGGACTGTTCTTTTCGAACTGTCGATTAAAAAATTGATGGTCTTTACTTAAAAATGATTTGTACGCAGTAGAAAATTGCTATTTTTCTATAGAATGCATAGTCAAATCAAATTTTTCTAAGGGAGTTTTGTTATTTCTCCTTTTTAATATATAATTGGTTATCGCTTTATTTTCTAATTTATAACTAACTGTGCAGAAAATATATACGTAAAATTATTTGGATACTGTAATCTATCGTCTGCAGTGAATTTACTGATGATTACAACGACATTTCACCATAGCCGGTTTTGGCTGCATATATATTGTTAATATAAATAAAACAGCTAACGAAAAATTGATAAAACTTTTGTGAATTGCATTAAAAATTAATTTGATATGAAAGTTGAGTGAGACAGGCATTTAACAAAAAGTTAAGAGTTTATTTAAAGCTACAAGAAACTTTTAAGCACATGTATTCACAATATGCATCCATTAAGGCATAAATATATAAAGTACTAAGAGTATTCCATTGCCCGCATCCAAAAAAAGAAAAAACACTGCTTTGACTATATCACAGTATCACAGACAATTCCTTCGCAAGAAAACTGTAAAACTGTTTCCGGCTTTTGTCCCCGGGGACACGAAAAATCAACTTGAAAATCATCAATCACTTTTAACAATTATAGCCAGATGCACTTCTGGATCCGTGAAGACACAACGGAACACTTTTGAAAAAATGTCAGGGAAAAAATCAGACGACCAGCCATGATTTTGATCAGGCTTGGAGTCAATTATGAGAAAATGTAACCGATAACGATTATGATTACGAACCTAAAAAAATAGGAGATTACAAATATGATTACGATTATAATCTTCAGCCGAAACGTAATTACGGTTACAGCGACAATTAGATTATGTAAAAAGAGTAATCGATTACAATTACGATATGCCGATTGCGATTTTGATTACGGTTACTGACTCGTGGGGGGGGGGAAACTACCACATACACAGAGATATACACTTATATATATATATATATATATATATATATATATATATATATATATATATATATATATATATATATATATATATGAATATTATTCTTATTGCACATTTATGGCAACAACGTCATAGTTAAAAAATTGTGGGTTTTGATTGACTAATATTATAGAGATGACCAGGTCCTTTCTTATCGTACGGGCACCGAAGCTCGTGCCCCGGGCAGGAATGCAGGACATTTCTAAAGGGTCGAAAAGTGTTCCATATTATCGCCTGTTTTTACTTTCTTCTATATCTAATATATAGAAGAAAGTATTGGATTCGTGCAAATTTTCGAATTTCGAATTTTGACGGATTCGAACGTTTTGAGGTGTGCTGAGTCCATTTCGACCATTTTTGGAAAATGTCTGTCTGTCTGTATGTGTGTGTGTATGTGTGTCACGTCTGTGTGTGACCAGTTTTTTGTGGCCGCTCTACAACAAAAACTACCGCATGAAATCGAACGAAATTTGGTACACATATGTGCCCCTATGTGAACTTGTGCCCATTAGTTTTTGGCGCGAATTCCTCCAAGGGGGGTGGAGCAATGGGACGTTTTTCGAGTTACGCGTGCTTGCTATTACTCAGGAAGTAACTGACGGAATCAAACAAAATTTGGTCCATATGTTGGTATTAACAGGAACAGGTGCTGATTCAATTTTGGTGTCAATAACGCAAACGGGGGTTGAGCTATAGAACGTATTTTGTCGTCAATTGTGACTGCTGTATCTCAAGAAATAATGAACGGAATGAAAGAAAAATTTATCGGCAAGTAGCCCTTAGTGGGTATAAGAACTGATTTTATTTTTGTGTCAACAGCTAAAAAGGGGGTAGCGCAATCACCCGTTCTTTTTTTCCATTTTGAGTGTCCTATCTCAAGAAGTAATGCTACGTTCTGGTTGAAATTTGGAATATATGTGAATCCATGTGTAAACAGGCTTTGGTTCAATTTTGACGCCGATCGCTCCAAGAGGTGTTGATTTTTTTTTTTTTTTTTTTGCGAATAAAAATATTTTTATTAATGCAACAATAAGAAAGATAAATCGTAATAGATTGTCGTCTGCGTATTTCTCGTGATTTTAATTGTATGGAAATGATAGGAAATATTATCTCAATGATTTAAAATTTTTAACTGTTGCCATCTTATGTTTGTTAACAAATAAAATATTTGTAATTAATTCAAGCAAGGCTTTTAAAAAAACTTTCAATTTTCGCTCTTTGCTTTGCTTTTGCAATAATTCAGACATTGGGATAGTCGTCAAGTTTTTGCATGTGTAATTTTGTTTTTGTTGGGAATATTGCTTCCTCGTCAAGCATGGGGAGGGATCAGAAAAAAAAAAAAGAAAAATATAGAAGAAAGTTTCGTGATGGCCACAACATACTAGTTTATTCATGCTAAAATAAATAAGCATTTTACAAGAAGAAAATAAACTGTCTTTTAATTCATGATTTCATATGTCTTAAATTGAAGTTTTCCAAAAATGTCAAAAAAAAAAAAAAAAAAAAAAACACGTAAGGACAATTAAATGCACAAGAGCACTATCACACTTTATAATTGTTTTGTGGCACCTGACTGACACCACGGTGGTGTCGGTTCTAATAGTTTGCGGTTTTAAAAATCTGATTGCAAAAGTGCTCGAAAACATGTGGTTATGCAGTTGATATTGTTTTCTTTCCCAGGCGGCAGCTTCGATTGTTTGCCTGACATTGGCAGATGAAAAGGAAAATATATGACCACTTCAAAAATCTTGGGGGACGAAGACGTTCCAGTCAAAAGCACCTACGGGCTACACAGCAAATAGAACTCGTTTATGACCCTCAATTACAAACGGCCGTTAACGACCAGCAAGGCCTTAGGTTCTTACTAAAAAGCTTGAAGTCATGTTTCTACTGAACTCTTATATGTTCCCCATACCATTGTAGAATTTCAATTCATTAAGTTTCACTTTCAACAAGTAACGATTACAAGGCTAAATTACAATTCATTGAATTTGATTACAGTTACGACTATACAAGAATTACTTGATTGTAATTACGATTACAAAATTACCAGCGTCCCATTTCCAGATTAGGATTATGATTACGATTACACAAAAGTGTAATCGATTACGCGGATAACGATTGCGTTTTGGACCATTACTCCAAGCCTGATTTTGATTGAATCCAATTTCAATTTGATTTATTCCAATCACTTCCAATATGAATGGGCTGGTCTTGGAAACCATACAGAGTATCATTCTTTTGCATTTTTTCAAACTGTACTGAAAAGTGTTCTTGCATTTGGTATTTTGTTCAGGAAAACCTGTCTGGAGTAACTATATCTGTAACTACACAATGACACTATGTGCTTTATTACAAGCATATTTTTCTTCAATTTAATTTTAATGCAATTCGTGGAAAATCATTATTTATCTTTTCTTCTTATGATTGTTAGGTGCTATCTGGACGCTCTCAAATTACGGATTGGCTTCTAGATTCGTGAAGAAACAGCGAAACAGTTTTGAAAAACTAGCAGAGAATAAACCAGACGACCAACCATGATTTTGATTAAATCCAATTTGATTTTGATTTTAACCAATCATTTTCAATTGAAATAGCCACTGGACTTGTTCCTTAAGCCGTACAAATGATAATTTTATACATTTTTTCAAGTTGTACTGTAAAATGTCCTGCATCTGGTTCACTTAAACCTGTCAGAGTACCTATATCTGTAATTACATCATGATCTCCTTTGCTTTATTATAAACAACTTTTGTTTAATTTTAATGTAAACCAAAAAATCCTTACTTACGTTTTCTTCTACTGATTGGCAGTGCAATTTGAACGTTTTCAAATCGTTTTTATTGTTCTTCATATTTTACCATAATTTTGAATTACTCTCAAATTTGCTCTTCAATTAAAGTGTCTTTAAGAAATAAAATTTATTATTATTTTTTAGGATCTCACATTATTTCAAGAGGTAACAAACGTATTATTCCTGATTTCAAAATAGCATTTGATTACTACCTGTGAATAGACTAATTTGAATATATCACGAATATGTGTCAGTATATTGTCTGTGGTCCGAGTTGGTTTTAACCAGTATTTTGCTGGTTTTAACCAGTTGCAATTGCTGTCTTGCATTAAATTTATACTAGATAGTACAATAGAAGTGGTCTCAGTGTTCGCGTTCGTTTCAAGCGCTCCCTTTTTCATCTCAAATTGATACTAGTTCAGAAAATTAAAAAATAAAATAAAAAAATAAAAAAATCAGCCTATTCACAAACTTCCCGGCACAATAAATCGATCGGTTTAAATCAAAAAGCAAAATTAGCTAATTTTTCTTTTTTCTTTTACTTACTTAACATTTAATGAATATCACTTCGACAACCAGATATGTAGATAAGGTAAAGTAACAATTTCACCTGCACTGTTAAAAATTTTCCGGAAAATTTACGGTAATTGTTACTGGCATCCATGTTAGCAGTAACTATTACCGTAAAAATCAAATGTTACTGTAAAATTTTTACGGTTTCCTTGGTAGGTCGCAGCAACCAATTGGCGCTGGGATCGCTTATTTCTCCGGTAAAAATTACCGTAAAAATCAGCAATGCGTTAGCCCGCCATTTTACAGTAACAATTACCAGAAAATCTTCCTGAATTTTTAACAGTGTGCCCTTAATTATTCTGCTTTGGCAAATTATCGTTTACTCGAAATTAACGCTGTTTCCGACTTAAAAAATATCGCTCGTACATTAACAAATCTCAAAATTCATTCTACATTGGACAGTGTGGGGGTATTCCTCTCACTCCATTTCTAAGCTACCTCCAAATACGCTTTGAGATTTATTTCTTTACAGAAATCATACCGGAAATAACAAAACCCATATAATGCAGTGAGAAGCAATGGGATGTAAGTGGTAAAATTAAAAATTTGGAGATAACCTCTGTCTTGGGGCAAGAAATAGTTATAGTAGCCTTAGTGGACGATGCTGTACAGTTTGATTTAAAAAAAAATCAATTTAAGTCTACCTAGGACATTACCTTTAAACACATTTTATTCAAAACTTGAAAAGCTGCCTCAAATGGTTCATCCAAGTTCAACTTTGCATCATCTGAAAGGATTACATAATGGCAGTTTATACCTGTAACAATACATTGTGGTACAATCTAACCTCTGCCTCTTATGAGCTTTAGTACGGCGGTGGCATTAGTTTTCTGTAAAGAATGCTTATTTTTTCTCTTGTAAAACGTGTAAACCAGTTCGAGAAATGCATCGCAACTTGATAATTCATCTAATTTCCAACGATGTTTCTACATTTTTTTTTTGTTCTTGGAGCATGATTGCTTTATTAATTTTGTTTCTTCATACGCGCAGAAATAGAAGATGGCCTCTACTTTTGTGTCACTCTCTTCGTATTCATTGGATTTTTTTGAAACAGCTGTAAATATCTCTATCCATACAGATTTGTTGCCATTTGATGTGATGTCTTAAAAAATTCAAACAAATCATCCTCCAGTTTCCCTTTCTGATACTTTAGTACCTTCCGGCATGACTGAGAGAAGAAAAACGATTCACCAAATCGCTTACTAAACATTTATATCGTTGGGACGAAACAAAACTTTAACAGAAAACTTCAAAATTAATTCCTTGTTTTGCGTGAGACTCAGCCATTTTTCATTGTAATATACGTTTCTGCAGTAAGTTGAAAATTGAAAATACCTCTTATTTGACTAGTAAGACAACAAATATATTTGTGAAATCAGGAGTATGCAAGAGAATTGATTGACTTTTTGTATGTTACAGTTGCACAAGGCGTAACTGTTGAGCTAAATTTTGTGAACGAAAATTTAGTAACAGCTATCGTCTAAGAAATTTTGATTAGAAATAAATAGATAAAAGAAATTTATTCCGAAACTACTTAATAACGCATTATGCAGCACATTATTGTATTTAAAATGTAATTTGTTAGCTGAAGTGAATATATATATATATACATATATGGGGAATGTGAAAATAATATATTCTACACTCAACCAGCGAATAATTGCGGCTGAAGTATTAAATGTATTTTAAATATTTGGTGTTATGCATGTGTTCCATCTCCAGGCGTGCACGAAGTAAGTGCAAAATAACAGCATATCGAAATAGCAACAAACTGAAAAAAAAAATTGAACAAGGTATACGAGAACTTGAAAAACTGGAAATGCAAAACCGACAAATTTTACCACAAATATATTTAAACAGTAAAAAATAATTTTTTATCAAATATTTATTTATGTGTTTTTTGCTTTGTTACGGCTTCATTAGATAATGGCTAGATATTTTACGAAACAATGTTTTCTCTATCATCGATTGTCTTTACAGTGTAAGAATATTTTATGAACTTTTTTCGAGATGAAAAATAATATTTGACTGAATATTCAATTGAATTTATTCACGATTTATTTCCTGTTAGGAAAATGTTTTTTTTTTCCAAAGCGTAAAAGTAAATCAATAAACGTTTATCAAAAGTCCAAAGTAAATATCCAAATGGCGCTGAAAAATAAATGACAGAAATCCAGAACCTTTCTCTTTATGCAAAATAAGTGATCCGGAAATACAGAATCGCAGTGAGTAATGTCGAAAACGGCCCACTTTGACATTAAAACCATTATTTATACATACATATATATTTTTTCAAATATGGTACGGGGTATGTTCCTAATATAAAAGTGTAGTGACAAATCAGATCTCAAATGACTGGAAATATGAGAAGGGAATAAAATGATTCTTTTCCTAATATAAAATGATAAAGTTTCTTTTTTTTTTTATAGGTTTTTGAAATTCGAAAAAGATATGAATTTCGTTGTTGCTTCTGATTGCATGAATTTGAAAATTTATGTTCATACTTTATTGTAAATCTCAAAGCACCTGAATTGCTTTTTCAGTTTGTCGAGGTGTAATTTTCAAAGCTGATATTATGATAAAAAAATGTGTGTGTTTGTGTGTACATGTCTTTTTGTCTTATTCAGTGGTTCTTGTATTTTGTGATGTTATTTTATGTAATGCATGACAATGCAAGGAACATTAATCTATGTCATAATGTATAAAAAATCAGTCATTTTGGCAAAAAATCTTTATTAATCGATTGTCTTTATAAATGATACAGGAAAGTTCTGCATTGTAAAACTGTTCATTAAACAACTCATAGAAATGCCTCCTACGCAATTCGAATAGTTGAATCAACTTTTTGGAAATATTGTCTGTCAACTAGTTGGTCTACGATTTTCTTTGCTCACACAAGGCAACTTTCTTAAGTCAACTGTTCTTAAAAAAAAGTAAATTTGTTCAAGCAGTTGTTCCACAACGCTGTTCAGACTGAATCGAGTTGACTCAACTAGTCAACCAATGTGTAGAGCGGACGCTTGACGTTGTCTCGATGAGTTGCATCAATTAACAAGTTGACTACATTCATTGGCATGAGAATGATAGCGGCGCATGCGCCGAGTTTGCGACAAAACTTGGTGACCAAAAGAATGGCGATATATTGCCAAGTGTCCGCCAAATTATAGCACCCCTTGAGTTTACATTGAAATTAACAATGATCCTCCCCCCCCAAAAAAAGGGACAAACGACACCGTTGGAAACACCCGAATGCAACCAAAAGGGGAGGTGCACAACTAGACTCCACTAGGAGTCTACGTACCAAATTTCAACTTTCTGGGACATACCGTTCTTGAGACCGTTCTTGAGTCATGCGACATACATACGCACATACAGACGTTACGAGAAAACTCGTTGCAATTTACTCGAGAATCGTCAAAACGAATATTTCGCGTGTCTATACGTTCTTAGGCACTTATCCACGCGTTGTCGAGCCGGAAAAAAAAAAACCTCAACATTCATTCGGGGGTGAGCAAAATGGAAATTAAGGTCGATTTTTGAGTGAAATTTTTTTTCGCGAATACAATAGTTCTTTTTTTGTAAAAGGAAGTAAAAAGAAACTAAATACATAAAATAACTATTGAATATTAAGCATATTGATTGTATTCCACTACAAAATATTCAGAAATGAATTGCTGTTCACTGCTCATCCGCCCATTTAAACAATTTCTGATGCATCGAAATAAAAGAAATACCACGACTTTCACGGTTGGATGAGAAAACAGTAAAACTCCAGGATTACCAAACATCGAACGCATTTGTCTCGAAGATCGTTGTCGTTCAAAATCCATTGCTCAAATAATCTGAAACAGGCCCATTCTACACAGGACGGCTTCTCCTACTTTCTTTCCGATCAAGATTGAAAGAATCAAGTGTTCTCCCAGAACTTGGAGACTTCGAGAAGAAAGAATGGTTCTTCAGAACAAGTGAGCGGGAAAACAGAAAGAGTTCTATTCTGGGACGTTACGTCACCAGTTACGGCAGAGGCCTGAAAGGATCAAAGTGAATGTGCCCTCACTATTTTAACTCTTTTCGCCACTTTCATTTGGAAAAAAAAACATACTCGAGAAAAGGAAAAGCTGAGGTAACAAAATGCGTGAAAGTAGTATGTCTGGAACTCATCATAGAATTTTAGACTATCGTTCTCTCCTCTTTGCCTATTACAATTTGCTTTTCAATAGTGCGTCTTTTAGAAATATTTCTTAAAGAAAAGCTTAAAAAGGTATACATAAAATGCATTTTTAAAGTATTGCGTGCGAAGATTTACTTGTTTAAAATGCCTCATGATGCTGTATGCTAAGTCTTCTGTTGTTAGTCACGTGTAATGTGTTATGTGATTTACTTTTTTTTTTTTTTGAGCAATCACAAATTGTTTACATCCCCTTACTTGACCAAAGTTGATGTTCTAGTTTTTTAGATAACCATGAAACCGAGAATAAGTTTAGCTCGTTGTTTTAATATTTATTAAGAACACACGTTTTCGTCACCATACTTACAAATCGATGCGTTCATTCAGGGTTAAACTTAAACATAAAACTTTACGCTGTGCACTCTACGGTCCACCGACCTCCCCGGCCGGGCAGGGACGTCTATGCCCTACACACACACGCACACAAATACATCTACAAACGCACACACATATGACAATACATGTACATATACACGCCTACACACATACTCGTGATTGTGAAAAAAAAAATAGTGTTCATTCAAATTTCCCTTTTTTTTTTGGCAATATTTTCAAGAGTTATAAATTCAAATGCGTTGCATTTTATGTTGAATTTTTAAAACTTTCTTGCACGTTTTAAGAAAATAATTTGCATTACCAATCTGAAAACTTATTGAGATATGGAAAGTATTACGACAACCACTTCCATAAATATTTCTATTTAAAAATATTATAACAACATTCTTTTTTAGTTTGAATGACTTAAAAATTAGAAGCGAAAACGTGCAGATTTATTCAAAATTACTGAATTTAGAAATTGCACACAAGAGGAATCAAGCATTTCTACATATGTTTTGACTTGTCGCTTTTAGATGCGAAGAGACAATAGCTGTATGTGCTTTACATACATATGTTTTTATAGTAATTAATAAAATGACTTTTTTTTGAGGAAATTTGAGTTGATTGCACTTGTCAAAAGTTTACAACTCTTAAGGTAACTAACAGCTGGAGATCGCTGTTTTTATTTACAGATGCATTCCTTACTTTGTCTTTGTGATGTTTTTAAAATGCCACATTTAAGGTAAATGATTTTAGCAGTGTTAACTTTCGAAGCTATAATAGAATATTTTCAAAAGCGGTGCATGTTACCAACCTAGAATTCATGCATTATATCTCTGTAGGTTCCAAGTCAATCATAGAAACAAAAATTTTGCAATTTAAGCCCTCAATAGTAACCAAAACAGAACCAGATATTAAGTTCATCCTCGCAAATGATGAACTCATTTCACATTGGTACATATAAAAATAAAACTTCAAACTTCTGGCAAAAAAGAGAAGAAAGTAGACCTTAGATATTAGAGTTCTATCTCGCTTGAGACCTTTTTGGAGAATCATAGGAAAAATATTTTTTATGTGTACTACTAACATGTCTTCAAGTCTGAGGGCAAAGCGAGAATGACGTTTCCGGAAGTCTTAGCGGAGTTAAATGAATTCATATATAAAGCGGTAATTAAAAACAGTTGACTAACATCCGGTCATGCCGTAAATTGAAGAAATACTATTGCAACCCTTGTTTGAAAGACAAAGAAAGTGGACAAATGTTGCCTGTTTTTCTGATAAGGCTTGGAGTCTAAAATACAAGAAACAATGGTTATTTTTGTTATTTCGTTTAGATGAGCACAAGGCCTATTTATTTTTGCTGCTTTTCATTTAAATGAATGCTTTGCAACCATCAACGGATGCCATTTTCAGCTTACAATATCCAAGCCAGGTTTCCCACCAGTAAATGGCAACTTAGATCTTACAATAAGAAATTGCACAGGAAGTTAAATTAGCTACACCATACATGCCAATTGTATACTCAGATAATCTGCTATGTGCCGCACAATCACATTGAAATGGATGCTGACAATTTTAAGTATACTGTCAGAGATTTAAATGCTTGAACTTGGGCATAAGAGGTTATAGCATTTCTGTACGCCACTCTGTCGCCAAGAGTGTAGGGAATAAAATCGATCTTTAGTGTTTTAAATGTTTTATACGTTTTACTTGAATAATAACTCTTTGCATTTTTAAGAACTGCCATGTGTTTTTATTTTACAATTGCAATTTTGTTTGTTTAGTAGGTTACACTGAGGGAAAATGTGACACATTATGGATTTTACGTTATGAAATTGCAAACTCTTATCATGTTCTTATAATATATTTTTTTTTTTAAAGATAATAGAGGCATGTCTCTATTCAGAGATAACAAATCGAAATGATTGCTATATTTTTGACCTAGAATTTGACTTATTTCGGAAAACTACATTTAATCCCACGGTATCCTGACTAAGGGGTAGAACATTAGAATAGTTTTGTGTAGACTAAGTAACATATTGCTATATGAAATAACATTTTCTTAAGATAAAAATATTCGTTTTTTAGTTAATATTTCCAAACAAATACTTATCACATAAAAGAAAGGAAAACACTAGTAACAGCTATATTTTTTATGTGACGACCCAACAGAATTGTAAAAGTTTTCAAACAAAAATAACTTGACATACGCAAAAACATACTTCATGCACATGGGTAGCTTTTACACCAGTTTTTCTGCTTACAACCTGGCAGTTTAATTTTTACTTGTGTTTAGAGCAATATATTAGTTATTATTAATGAAAAATTGTTGTGTATTCCTTTCAGTCATGTTTTATTTTGCTGTTTTTACTGCAATGCAAACAATTAATAATTACGGAAAAGTCCTTTAAATGAATACCTCCAAATAAGATTTTGTTCAGTATCGTTGTCGTTAATTTTTCCAGTAAAATGGGGTTGTTTCCTTCAGTCAAAAGTACTACTTTTAGACACTAAAATTGATAGAATAAAAAAGGAAGAAAAAGAACCATGGACCCAGAAAATACTTTCATTTTACCAGCAGTTATTTTCAAATTAGTTTTTTTAAATGTCCGATTTTTCAAACAAGGCGTGGTCTTTATGAGGTCACAAATGACGTAGTTTGGCGCATTTTTCTACCGCGTTTCCACGACATGATAATCAAGAAGCGAATTAAATATTACGCTCTACGGTTGCTATCAGCCATATCGTTGCCAATACACGTGAGTAAAGATGCGAATTAAATATTTTGCTCCATGAATGGCCAAACTGAATGGCATTTCATCATTTGTGATTTCATCGGCAGAAATATAAACAATGAAAGCGCACCAATTTAAGTAATTTTTTTTTAATATTAAACTTACGCAAATTATTTAAACAAATGGTCAGATCTTATGTTTTTAAGCATGTACTTTCAGAAAAAAAAATACTTTTAAATTTTTGGAAGCGACCCCATTGTGTTTATTTTAATGTATTTAGCTTAAAATGTCAAAATGCCATTTTAATGATAGTTTACTTCGTTTACTTCATAGTTTTATATTCTCACAAGCACTCTAAGCAAACACTCTTATGCTCTCAATAATACGAGCATATTATTCAAGTTTAAAGCAAATATACAATTTATGTCCATTATTGTTTGAATGGTATTGCACCATGTGAAATTATTACACAAAAAATACTTTTTACGCACCCTTCGTGATTTTCAGTGCTGTTGCTTTCACAACTGCTTTTGTTTTTCGAAAATGTAATTCAAAATCCATTAGGCTCAACGTCACAGAGTGCAGAACAATGTTCCGTCGTTTGGAATATTGTTTTCTTGAAGAAATAACGCGCAAAATGCAGTAGATCTATGCATAGCTGTTACAGACTGTCACGTATGAGTAAAAATGGTAAACAGTGGATATTGTAAAGGCTATTTTTTGTAAAAAATATTGTTTTATTTCCTCCTCAATGATTTGTACTAGTTTAAAAAAATAGTTATAAAAAGAACATTTCACTAAAAAACTATTAGCATCAGTCTCTTTTATAATAATAATAATAGTAAATACCTAATTGAAACAGAGTCTTTTTTTTTAATTTAAAATGAGATTTTTATCCTTTTGCAATGTATTAAAAAGTAATTCATCCAATCATCCGAAACCCCGTTTAGATGCACAAAAATGTATTTTATTTTTTCGGCGAATAAGTAGAGAAACGGATAGTTTTTCTCGCAAGTGACACCTGACATATATCATGAAAAACATTAATTCGCGAAGGTTTTAAAGTTTGTCACGCACGTGACAGCATATATATATTTCATGAAAAACAAAGATTCAAAAGGGTAATAATTTTTTTCACGCACGTGACAGCTTATATATTTCATGGAAAAACAAAGATTCAAAAGGGTAATAAAGTTTGTCGCGCACGTGACAGCTCATATATGTCATGTAAAATGAAAATTCAAGATGGTGATAAAAGAAAAGTTTGTTGCTTAAAATATATTTAAAGAACGTATGTATGAGTTATGAAGCAAAGAAAAACATTGCTCATTACCTTTTAAAAATGTTAATTTTAAATGAACTAAGTTGGGCAATTCAAGTAAATCATACAAAGGTTCAATGGATCATTATTAGTATTGTTTAATGTAAATATTCAAACTTTTCCTTCACAAAAGGTATTTTGTTAAACCCTGTATCACAATATTTTCTTACATTGATAAATGAATGCTAAGAGCTTAGAAAATACCCTTGTGCTTGAAAAATAAAATAGGAACAACACACTTATTTGCACATTACTGCAAACAAGTGCCTCGTCGTTACAAGGAATGCATTTTTCAATGCAAAAAATGTAAGCTTGTGGATGACAGGCATAAGAAAAATGGTCTTTTTTTTTTTTTTTTTTGCAATTTTCTGCAATTAAACGCTATTCTTTGCTATTTTACTAATTTTACAAAGGATACATTTTGCTTTTTGAGTAATTACGAGTTTTGGTGCAACAATGGGATAAAATTATTTAGCCTGAGTGCCAATGTTATTTAAAAGAGCAATAAAATAATCTATTTTTAATTGATATATGATGGTTTAAAATAAATTAATCACAATTAAAAAATATTCAGTGTAAGGAAAATCACTTTAGGAGATTTTATTGCCTATAAACTACTTGTTTTGTAATAGATAGCCTCTAGCAGTACATTGAGTAAGTTATGCGTGACTGTTTACGTAGCTAAATATTTAAGTGTGACTCTTTATATAGCTGTACGAGTATGAGCTATAACTACAAGCTTGCTTGTAGCCCCTTGCTTGGGAGTTTAATATCAAAATGAATTTTTTTTCTTTTATGTCTAGAATAGGGTGGTACAAAATTTCGAAGGGGAAAATGTTTTGAGTCTTATCCTCCCATTTGGTTCCAATACATTAGAAAAAAAGTGGGACAAAATTTTATAACATTTGAATAATATTTAGAGGTAGCTCAAAGCAGATGAAGTTTGCATCATTGCCGAATAACTTGTCTTGCCAAAGAACTAAAATAATCACAAATATGTGTCCTTTTTCCATTAACAGAAATTAATAACATTGTAAAATTGCTATTTTTATGTACACAGTTTCAACATTACATGAGCCATAAGATATATTCTGCAAACACACAAATGTTTTTTGTAAGATGTTGCAGTTAATGCAATTCTGCCCAATTTTCCGTAAGTTGACAAAGTGTTGCACATTGACCAAAGAAGCATCAATTCTGGCAAAAGCAATAGCAACTTGTGCTGGTGTAAAATAATTAAGAAATACTTAATTCTGGAATGTCAACACGTCATTATAGAATTGATAATTAGTGCCATTTTAAAAAAAGTACAGTTTCTATACTTTTACACCCAACGTACTTATCTGCAACATAATCTGGGCCTGCTAAGAGTTCATTAATAAGGATAAATGCATTACAAGACATAATAATAAGGGAAAGTGGCTGATGTAAAGAACTATAGAATACAACCTGTTAAAAAATCGCTGTATTTCTCAAAAGATGTTTATCGAAAATTTCTTGATCTGATTTTAATAGTTCAGCATAAAACCCCTTTTCTTAGAATCATAATTGATGTACCTAGAGCAGCTTAAGTGTTTAACCAATATTTCACCATCACTTCAGTAGAAAATATTGGATTTCAAAAGATTTGGTATGTTCGTGGAATGCGTCTATTTAAATCCTTGGGTGACAATCTCTCTACTCCAGAGTGTACTATGTAATAATTTTAATTTAATGACATATAAATTTCATAATTGCAATAGAAAAATATTGATGAAGAAGTAAATAAAATGTCATGGCTCTTTTTGACAATCAAGAGGCACACTCGAATATAAGACAATTGATAACGTTGTTAAAGAAATGAATGGAAAAAAAAACTGCAAAGGATTTCCTAACTTAAGCTCAGCTTCATTAACTAAAAAACTGAGTCCCTCATGATACATTTTATCATGCAAAACCGGAGAGATCAAACAAATCTGCGAGTTTTGGGAAAATTATCACAAAGCACTGAAATTTATTGGAGGAAGCTAGTTATTAATAATCTTGCCTGAAGGATTTACTGTATATTATAAAAGAGTTTAATGAAGGAATAATAATAACCAATTAAGATCAATTTCAATTCTTGTTTCAGGTTGTCGAAAAACATTGCTGCGCTTTTTCCAACAACTAAAAATAGTTTCGTAGAAACTAGCACAACCACATTCATAATCATTTAAATATAATTGTTGTATTATAATTTTCAATGCACAAGATGCTCAAGATTTAAATAAAATACAGCGGTACTGCTTTTTTCAGCCTTTTTTTAATTTATTGCCTAAAATTAAATACTAACCGAACTTGTATCATGTTGAGCTACCTCTAAAATTTAAAATTAAGGGCTGAAATTTCACAATAATTATTTTTTACATAAGTGGAACCGAATGGGAGTGTAAGACTGGTAAAAATTAGAGTTTTTTTTTAAAAACGGCCTTTTTTTGGACCACCCCAATCAGAAATCATGAAAAAAAAACTTGCATGCAGTTTTATGTTATGCAACTATAATTTAACTAAACATGCACCCCACCAGCGCTTGAATTTTAATCAACGAGTCTTTATCATTCTAACTCTTTCAACTCTCCATTCTGCTGAACAGAAAAAAAAATATGTAGTAAAAGTTTCCTAATTCATTTTTCGTTATACGGGTTTAGTATTGTTCTTTTTTCGAATCTGTTGCTGTAACTGTAAATTATTTTCTAAAGCTAAAATATAATTAGGTTTTAATCTTATGCGTTATTGCTTATTTAATATTCTCTGATTTTAAAACATTGCTTTATTTTTGAAAAATATAATTAAATGTAAACACAACTGATTATAATTTTGCAGAAACTAATAGTCTAAGATCAAGTTTCATTTACCTTGAAAGGGAAAATAAAGGGAAAAAATGCGATATTTTATGAATAATCTTTGGTGACACGTACAGACTGTTTTTAATTATGACTGGTGTGATACTACTTTACTATACGATACTACTTTTCTTCCATTGGTAAAACATCAAATATTCTGTTATAAAATTGAGAGAAATGGCTTGACATTATTATCAAATTTTATGCAAAATCTTATTAAGCATATTATCTGGTCCGCAACAATATCAAAATGTCATATTGTATATTTTATTTCAGACCTTTAAAGCAATATACATCTTGCCAAAGAACAATCCGTTCGGTTAAAGCTTTGGGCCTACTTTTCTGTCGATAAACTTTCATTGCAAACTGATAAATACAATTGGATCAATAACAAGACAAAATTACTATCTTACTGAAATAATATGTTTTGATTACGTTAGACACACTAAACGTGCTCTCAAGCACCGTCTGAAAGAGCATGAAAATTATGTTAAACATAAAAAACCTACTCGGTCTTCCATCGTTCAGCACTGTTAGACTTCTGGGCACTGTTTTGATTTTTCATCTGCAAAGATTATTTGTAAATGTTCTTCGGTTTATGACCTCGATTTCTGGGAAGTTATATTTGGAAAAATTCTCATTCTCTTGTCAATGATTTTTCCAGCACTCCATTTTTTCATGATGTTTGGAAGCAATTTCCATAATTGCCTTTTCGGTATGTTCGTAGTCTCTCACTCTTTTTGTCTCTTGGCTTCTGATTGGTTGTCTTTTCCCCTTGCTCTGAGCCCTGGGATGATATGTCGTTTGCTGATTGGTTGTTTGTTGTCTTGTGTCCTGAATTTTTAATGGTTGACCCTCTTTGGTATAAATACCGGTGTCCACGTGGTTGTTGTCAGTTCTCTCGCGGCTTTTGGTTGTGTTGGTGAGCTTTTTGAACTGATGTTCCTCTGTAGCCTTGAAATAGCTGAAGACTATATTTTCTTCAACATTGGGGCTTTATTTACGTTGGTTTTTCACTTGAATCAATAGGTCTGTTTTACAAAAAGTAACTGAAGACGATTGAAATACTTTCTAAACGTAGACAGTCTATTATTAAACTGTATCAACAAATATGTTTGATGTTGTGTCACATATATTTCCCTACGTTTGGCAAAAAACATTATTTCAGCATGCCCCATAAATTTTGAGTTATTTCTCCAAGAACACTTAAGTAGCAGTAACATCATAAATGTGTCTGCCTGGTTATTTTTACTTATAGTGTACAATGATTTAAGGTGAATATTGGTTAAGTGTAAAATATTGAACGTTTTGTCATGAAAATTTTCTAGAGATTTACATAAATGCTGCTTTGCTTGATGCAAAAAAAAAAAAAAAAAAAAAAAAAATGATGTGTCTAGTTCTACGTTATAAGTTTAAAACTTATCTGTGCTTAATAACAGTTATTAGAAAATTATATGCAGTATAACTGAATTTAGCACATATGTTGTAAATATAAATTGAATCAAAAAATGCAATAATAAAGTAAAAACTTTCAAATTTAGAGATAAATAATATACCTGTTTAAAGAAATATTATACACATATATTTTTATATTATTTTTTAAAATTAAATTTTTAAATAGGTTTAAGTACCTACAGAATGTAATTAACAATATTTTTTAAACTGTTTTTACTTGCCTTTTTTTGTTCTACATAAATTCTATTTTAAAATTTTTTTGTGAAACTATAAAACTTCATAACCGTGTAAAGATCGCATAAAGTATGCTATTTACCAGAACATAAATCCAACACTAGCTTACTAACGCACATTAATAAAAAGAAAAAAAAAACATATTCCACTTTTATCAAAACTTTTAGATTTACGAGATAAAATGACAATTCAGAAGAATTTTGTCAAAAACGTTTTACGAATGCTTCGAGTTGCCTAAGTAAATTCGATATTTCTTGAGAAAATTGAGTTTGAAGAACTAATGCTTTTTTAAATCTTTCCTAAAAGTCAACTGCAGCATTAGAAGATCTGAGATAAAACAATTTCTTCGAACAACAAGAGAAAAAGTAAGTCGAAATAAGAAAACTAGTTTTGGTTTTGTTCCTGTCTTAAAATCTCAAATTTATTTTCTTAGAGAGTGCAGTTTGAGGAAGCCCGTATCAGCAGAGTAATTTAGTAAAATATTTATTTTTCCTATTTTTGAGAACTATTGTTGCATTGATTTAAAAATGGTTATCAAAGAACTAAACGATTGTGTGGTTAAAATAAATAGAACACACGAGCTAAGGCAAAAAAAAAAGAGTAAAAATAGTTTTAAAGCTATAGTTGAACCCCGTTAAGAACTTTTGCTAAAACTACTTACACGAAGCGTTTTATTCTTTTGGAAGCAATGGTTTAACAAATGGCGTTAGTAGTTGTAAAAAACTTTAAATTAGCATTCGTTATCACAATGATGACAAAGGATTAGTGTACGGTAAACATAGCTTAATTACGTGCAAAGTACTATCAATTATATCGCATCCCAACACGACTCAAAATTTTGAAGAAATGATAAGTCGAACTGTTAACAGACAGCACGTGACCACGCCTCATTTCATAAGTGTCCTTTTTCATGAAGGAATGTGCGATATGCCGGGAAGAATTCAATGAAATTGCAAGAATAAGATGCAATGCAAAAGGAAAAGCTTGATAGTCAACCAAATGCAATTATTGCTGCAACGTAAACATTTCAAATAAAAAGAATAACGTAACGAAACTATATCTAAAAAGAATATATTTTTTTGATTTAACTGAAAATAATAATATTTAGTACTTATCATTACAACCCACGTCATTTATAATTTCAAATACAAATCAACAGTATTATAAAAAAGTAACGAACTTGAAGCGGTGAAAGATAAATGAAGAATTGAACTATTTCATTTAAGATAGTTACAGTAACCATAACAGAAGCACATTATAAATTTAATGAATAAATTTTGCAAACATTAAATTGCGATCGTTTTGCTGCCATTTGGCCTCTTCATTGGTCTCATACGGTCTGAGATATATTTCCTCCTTTTTTTTTACACAATTAACAAAAAAAAAAAAAAAAAAAATCAAATCACTAAATTGTCTTTAAATGATTTCATAAAACACACATTCAATATTCCTCTTCAGAAATTTTTAGGGAATAGACGCATTTCTCAAATGATTGACAGCTTCATAATTTTTGCAGTCGCATTTGACACTAATTAGTGATTTAAGATGTACACTTTCTAACAAAAAAAAAGCAACGAACCAAGGAGAAGTCGTTGTCAGGATGAGACGAAGTTTTTCACACGTGAGAGCTACATTCATGTAGGAAAGTGATTTACAAAATGGTCATTTATCGCTAAAAAATCCTAAATTAGTGGAGGTTTTTGTATCCCGTTGAGAGACACCTAGCGAGAATGTATGAGGCGATACATTCGAGTATTGAAGCATAGCAGTCTCGTTCGATGCGTCAGCTCATACCACAGATTAGAGCGCCACTTATTCGATCAAACTCATAGACTGTCTAATTCCCCGTCTCAATTGATCCCTGATGCGATCAGTGTATGACAAATCAGGGCATCGCGCAGGACAGAGAAGGTAACAATGTAGATGTGGAAGTCCCTTGACACCCTTGCTGTGTGGTACTCAGCGTTGTCCAGTAGCAAAAGATTCCTGGAAGCCCACGATAAGTACGAACACATGGCCCGAAACTAACGTATGTTATGATGTCAAGGTGATGTTGCTTAACATTGGGGGGTGACTATATTTCTTATATGATACTTCCCCAGGTAGGTAAGGTGTGCCGCTGAAAAGCAAGGTATTACTTGGGGGTTCACAACGGATTATCTATAAGCGTGCATAACTGTCATCTTTGCCCAAATCCGATTTGAATTCATCGGTAAAAATATTATTGACTAGGTCGATTTCAGTCAAATCCCATCAAACTCGACATCACTACAAGTGAAAGCGGCATTGTTTCTGTAAGGTTTACTAAGTTTATAACGGGTAGGTTTGAAAGACAATCAATGCAGGTGTGGTCAGTTATTCTTGGGTATTGGGCAAAAGGGGTTTTCTTTGCCTTTACTGTAGATTTAATCACGTTTGTAAATTAAATAAAGAAAAAAAAAACTTATCATATACGACATTACTTTACAATATACTACCGTAGAATTTGCGCTAATGCATGTATTTAGCATGTATTTAGTGGTTTATCTACATAATCACTTGTTTTTTCAAGGAAAAACAATTATTTGAAATTGAAGTTGAATTTTCGCATTGAAAATGAAAACCTTATGTTTCAAGACAATGAAAATCGGTTGCATAATTTAATATTGCAAATAATTATATTTTAACAGTAATTGCAATTTATATATTAAACTAAGGAATACTCACGCTAAAGATACCTACGTATCGATAGCACAAAAAATTTACAACGGTTAATATATTTTAACTTTATTTCATTAGTCAATGTTTTTCCCAAGTTCATCAGATTTTGCTCGGCCGATCATCGACTCCTCCGAAACTCATCGCGTAATGCACGCTGATATCGTTGCGATCAGAATCCGAGGACGGTTTTCGATGAGCTGTTTTTTATCAGAAAACTATATCCTTACGATCAAAAAGAGATCGTAACGATCAAATTTTCCGATGAAAATTTGCCGAGCTGCATTTCATCGGAAAAAAAGATCGTAACGATCAAATTTTCCGATGAAAATTTGCCGAGCTACATTTTATCGGAAAAAGAGATCATAACGATCAAATTTTCCGATGAAAATTTGCTGAGCTAAATTTCATGGGAAAAAGAGATCTTAACGATAAAATTTTCCGATGAAAATTTGCCGAGCTACATTTCATCGGAAAAAGAGATCGTAACGATAAAATTTTCCGATGAAAATTTGTCGAGTTACGTTTCATCTTAAAAAAAGTAGGTCGTTTAAATTTTCCGATAAAAATTTTCCCAATCTAAAATTTTTGGAAATCTCCGAACTGTTAAAATAGGATAAGTTTTATTATTCAAATAATCCGACTATTGATCAAACGTAAGGCTATACGAATCAACATTCAGAGTTGCTCGGAGGAAAAATGACTGACTTTGACTCCGAATCCGACTCCTGGATTTTGGAAGGGTTTACTCCGATTTGCTGCAAAATCAATTCAACTTTAACTCCACGATTCCAACCCCAATTACCTCACTGGAATTGCGAGTAAAATGAGACCCCCACTCTTGAATGATTTCTCACTATCTCCAAAACAATTCCACTCCGTTTAATTTGACTCCTAAAATTACCGACTTCTTCGTCTTGGTTTGCGGGCAAAATGATCGACTCCGACTCTTCTCTAGCTGGCGCCACAAGTATATTCACTGAATAAAATTCTCACTTTCCGTTCAGAAATCTGTCATGGCCTGCCCCCCCCCCCCCCGATAGATGGCGCCACAAATGATTTACCATTTAACACATTACTTTCCTCCTTGGAAAGAGCATTACTTGTCTAGTGGTTAGCATATGAATCTCGTATTCCAGAGGTCCAGGGTTCAATTCCCGGCTAAAGCGACTTAGATTGAACTCTTGAATCACGTTCATCAAAATTAGAAATTAAATAAACAAGTTATAAAAAAATTAAAATATATTAAATAATTGTTCCAAATGACGTCAACCGAAAATACCCCTCCTGAAAGTTTTCAACATGGCGGAAGGGTCACGTGATCATCCAAGTTGGTGAACCCCCCTTCCCACTGTCATTTTTTTTCCTCCTGCTTGTCCCTATATCGCGGTTGTTACTACTTCTCATCGTATTTTCATCCTAAATTCATCGCCTCGGAACAGCACTGCTCGTATATTGCTCCAAATCTCATCGTATTTTCATCCAAACTTCATCGCCTAGGAACAGCACTGCTCGTATATTGCTCCAAATCTCATCGTATTTTCATCCAAAATTCATCGCCTCGGAACAGCACTGCTCGTATATTGCTCCAAATCTCATCGGTATAGGGAGCAAAATTCATCGGATTTCGATGATCGGATACTTCTATTTTTGATGATACATATTGGAGCAATTTCCGATGAAAACTTATTGGAATCCGATCATCGGCCGATCCGTTTGGTCGGATTCCGATGAACGGAGGATGATCGGCCGATGAGTTGATGCTACTCGGGTTAATACTTCGATTATACCTCAATTGTAATTTTTTCAAGTGTTACAATATTTACATTAAAACTCGAAAGACAAATGATCGACTATACTATCGAAGAAAGTATAAAATATATAAATTTAGAAAAAAAAAAAACACCTGAAAACCCTAATGAGAAAAACTTTTCGTTCATGTTCTCAACAAGCAGACACGATGCATTAGGTCTACTCTTTGTTTTTCTTAATGTTGACCTGTGAGCGCTTCGTTTCGAATTTTAATTGCACTCAAGATTGTTTTGAGAAACCGAAAAGACCAGAAACAGACGCATTGCTTTGCCTAAATTCTTTTAATCACTACTAATAGTAAAGCTGAAAGTCAGTCTGAATTTCTGTTTGGATCTCTGCGACGCTCATAGCGCCTAGGCCGTTCGGCCAATTTTCACGACATTTGGCACAACGTTAGTTTGTAGCATGGGGGTGTGCACCTCGAAGAGATTTTTCGAAAAATTCGATTGTGTTCTTTTTCTATTCCAATTTTAAGAAAGTTTTACCGAGCAAATTATCACAACATGGTATACGGTTCGACGTTATGATGAATTACGAAATTATCATAACGTGGAACGTAACATAGGCAAACAGATGAATATAATAAATTGGCGAAATAATCATCATCCAATATTTGTAAATATAGAGGCGAACCATTTTCTACTACGGGCGAAGCCGTGCGGGTACCACTAGTTCGTTATAAAGTGCTTAGTTGGTATGCTAATAAGAACTGACGGAAGGGTTGGACTGTGGCACAGAGCCCACGAAGCTCCTAAACCAATTTGTTAAAAAAGAGGAAAAATTGCATATTGGTGCTATTTCACAATAGTCTAAGATGCCTTTAATGTGATTTACTGGGTTCTTTGCTCCAACTGCACCGGTAGTTGGCTGAATTTGGTGCTGCCCAACTATTTGGAAAATAATTTCTGTCATCCATAGACTTCAAGTTCCCACCAATTGTTTGAAAACACATAGGTTTTATGAAGCAGAATTGCAGCTAAAAATTTTTTTGGGGAAAAAAACGTAAATACAAAATCTGTATACAAATAATGTTTAATTTGGTTAGAGTGTACTTAATGTATTTAACTCTTAAATAAGTTAATTTACATACTACATTTTAAAACGAAATGAAATGATGATTTTCAATGAAAAACAGACAAAAAAATCAGCAAAAAATGAAAAATTCACAAAAAGTTAATATGGATATTTTTTTTTCTAATTTTAGATATTTCTTTAATATTACGACAAAATATTTCAAGCAAAAAAAAAAACTCTGGGTTTCAAATAATACTTTAAATTAATCTAGTACTAAGGAAGTGTCTTTGCGTTAGTCCATAAATACACGAGCTGTTCCTTTTCTTATATATAATATTGACTTTTCAGAAAGCTTCTCCTAAGCCTTTAATCTTCTTGCATTTTTTGAAAAGCTCCTCTTAATAAGGTATATCAATAAAGGAGTTCTTGTAAAAACATGCGGTAAAAATGAATCAAAGTGTTTTAATTCTTTTATAAAATATTTTTGATTTTAATACTTTTTTGAAGCTTCTAACAATCGCACTTTTAGTTGCTTTAAAAAATGCGATTTAATAAATGCGTCCTTTGGCAAGATTTCATATTGAGTGCTTTTAAGACATTTTCAAGGCAAAATTGGTACTATTAATTTATTTTGCTTTTTTTTTTTTTTCTCATAAAGTACAAAGTGAATAGTAGAAAGACGAAGGGGCTTGTGTGACATCTCTATTAGTTTGTTGGTTATTTGATTATTGCTCATTTAATCATTTGCTCATAACAGTGTAGACATTGAGTTTTATGCCTTCAAGCCCGATAATTGGAATATCGGATTTAGAATGTCTCGTTTTATGCAATAAATGGCCAATGTACCAAACTATTGTTACCTAGAAAGTGACGAGGAGCAGCAGTGGTGCCCTAAGGTATTTTGTATTAAAGATAGGCATTACCCTTCTCTCCTACTTGTTGTGGAATTAAAAAGGGCTATTGACACTCTTTTTACCTTTACCATCTTCCCTCTGCAGCCAGTTGGGATTCCAAAAGCACTGTCAATTATTCATCAGTCGAACAAAAACCAGTGTTCTTCGAAAGAGAAACTAGCAGGACAGTTTGGCGTCGTAAGACGGTATTACTGGTGAAAAAAAATTAAACTTTTAGTTTAAATTAATCATAAAGGAAGATGCTTTTGTCATTTATACCCATTCAGGAAGATTTGTTTAACAAATTAAATAAAAAAAATGAAAGGAGCCAAAATTGGATAGGTGTTAAATGAAAATGGTTTGAAAAAGGTTCACCTTTCTTTGCTAGTAATTATATAATTACCCTATTCATCAGTAATATTGCTTTGGTAATGTACTAAACAGAAATAGGAGATTCAAGTGAAGGTGGCATGTTTTTATGCTATTTATTTGTAGCTTATCTACACGTTGTATTTATTTTGATACATTTACCTTGAAGAAGAACGCAAAAAACGCATTTTTGTCATTTTTTGTTTTAATTCTTAGAAATTAAAACTCTTGTAACATCATGAAATTGAAACCTTCCAAAGCATTAAGAAGAAATTTCCGTAGCTTATTCCAACTACAAAAAACCCTCCATTTTAACTAGGCTTTTCCAACTCAATGTAGTCTAAGATTTAACCCAAAAAAAATGTGTCAAACTAAAATAACAATTGATGCGAGAGTAGATTTTTCTAACCATTTATACCAGCTTTACATTAATCAGAGTAAATTTGATACGCAAAGAAGTTGGAAATGTGTAACTAAGTATTCTTCCGCTTAGGGTATGTGAAAATAAATCAGGGTAATAAACTTCTTACCTCAGATAGTTCACGTTAACTATAGTTGTAACAGGAAAAAACAAATCGTAACCATTGGCAGAAAGAATGAAGTAATCTGAGTTTGCGTCTACTGATTTATATATTTTGTACATAAGTAATTTCGTGTATTGGCGTTTATCAAAGAAAGTAATGTTTCGAGTTACTTATGATTTGTAAGTAACACATGGATGACTAGGATAATAGGAAATGGAAAGATAAAATTGCGTTCTTTAGGAACATAAATACCTTTTTTTCAGGAGATCAGTTTAAAAATTAATAAGACTTGATTTTCTTTACACTTCTGTTGACGGTTTTTTGTGTCTTTGCCTGTTTAAAAGAAGTGTCATTTATAGTTCTATTCATTTATTTGTAACATTTGTGGGTATACTAACTATTAAAAAAATAATAATCAGAAACGTTGAAACAAATAAATACCTAACAGCCGTTCCAATTAAAAAACGTGCATTTTCCGCGTTGCAAAAGAAATAATGAAACCATTTTTATAGACAACTAGAGAAGTTCACCGCGTTCTGAAGCCGTTTAAAACTGGCTTCAATAAGCGGTGAACTTCTCCGTGGCTTCGAAACGCAGTGAACGTCTCTCTCTCTCTCTCTCTCTCTATATATATATATATATATATATGCTCTTGTCCTTAACCGATCCTGAACTGCCATTAACGATAGCTTTTAAAGAATTGATTTTCTTTGCAAACGCAGGCCGTCCACATTTTATTATTATACCTATGTTTAAGCAAAAACTTCTTTGTATACAACATTTTTTTTTCTGGTGCTAAAATTATTAAGCTACTTGATGAACTCACCCTGGAGCAAGTTACATAAAATTTGCCGTGTGAAAAACAGTCTTCTCCTAAATCGATCACTGCTACTTTTAATGTATAACCTTGTGTTGGTTATTGCAAAACAAATTTTTACAGGAAACTGTACCCTTCTAAATTCAAAAGGATAGTCCGCCTGTGATGATGTTTTGAAAAACTTCGTTTCTAGTTTTGAAAAAATGAAAGCAATAGACAGAAACATTATGATTTGACTTGAGAAAAGCCTCGAAGAATCACGTGAGAAACAAAAACAATATCAAATTTATAGTTCGCTATCGACCAAAAGTTGAGATGAAGTACTGAATAATGATTTGAATGGAGGAAAGCCTTCGAAAATAAGGGATTTGAATTTCAATGACAGGTTTTAATTTCGCAGAAATTAAGGGGTTTTAATTAATTTCTCCCGAACTAATTGAGATTTCGAAAAATCCTTTCTTAGTGGTTACTTTCGTAATCATGTGGACATACTTGCCAAATTTCAAGTCTGAGGTTTCAGCAGTATTGGCTGTGCGTTGATATATATATATATATATATATATATATATATATGTATATATATATGTATATATGTTATCTCAGGACATTGATTTTTATATATTAAGATTTAAATTACTTTAAGCTCCTTTAAAAACATTGAAATTTCGCCTGTATTGTAAAGTTTTTTTTTTTTTTTTGGAAGTGGTCCAAAATGGTGTGAGATTAGGTCAGTGCTTTCGTAGTTAAGAAGAGGCGGACTTATTTACTTTCGATTTTGTTTATTGAGCAATCACGATTGCTAATTGTTTTCATTTGACCGTCCTTGATGTCCGGTTCCTTTTTCAATTCCACCGCTGTCTGCAAGCGCGACTCCTCTGGTCCTGAGCACTGACCCCCGGTAGCCGCTTCTCCTGGTCGGTAACGTCCTTGTCCCAGACACACGCACACACATACGTTCCTTTACACACACGCCAACGTGCATACACACAGGTCTACGCACACACACAAGCCTATACATACACAACTATACACACGTAACCACCCAAGAGGAGGGGCAGGCATGGAAGGACCGTTTCTAGAAACAAGTGAGTGGGGTAGTAATCAATGAATAAGGTCCTGTCGCAACTCGTTACTGCGAAAAGCATAATTTGAATTCAAAATTTCAGAATTCAAATTAATTTTGAAAATTCGAAAGTTTTTATTATTATTGTTGTTGTTATTATAATTTTCGGTAACTACAGACAGAAGTGTCTTAGTTGAATGCATTTCGTTAGCATGTTTAACTTGCAACGAGCTTTTTCAGTAAAAAAAAAAAAAGTAGAAACAGAAACAGGGGAAAAAAAAAACAAATATGTCAACTTTATACGTTTCGAGAAAATACAAACACCGGAAGTATTTTAATTAAACTGCTTGTGAATCAACTTCAATGATAAACTTTCAAAATAAACAGAGTCCTTAACCTTAACAACGTAGCGCATTATGTTAAAACAAATTGAGATTAAAACCTTTGCAAAAAGAAAAATAATAAAAAAAAAACAGCGAGTAAAATACAGTTTTATTTAAAGAGTGAGATTACGTGAATAGCATTCTAACATCTTGCTCTGAACGTATTGTTAATGATGCTAATTTACTTTTGTGGCTTGCAAGAAACAAATTTTATTTAAAAGTAAAAATGTGCGATAAGATGCGGAATTTGCTTTTTTTTTAAAAAATCTACACTAATCTAT
Source organism: Uloborus diversus (assembly GCF_026930045.1). Classification (NCBI taxonomy): domain Eukaryota; kingdom Metazoa; phylum Arthropoda; class Arachnida; order Araneae; family Uloboridae; genus Uloborus; species Uloborus diversus. The sequence goes on along the minus strand of NC_072737.1, from coordinate 23,103,808 downwards.
TTGTGGACAACATTTTAAAATGTATGCGATTTAGAGTATTGGAACTTTAAAAACATGTATAAAGTTATTTCTAAACGCGATCTAAAGGTCATATGACTTCGTTTACTACTAATTTCTGTCGATGTTTTATGTTATGTTACTAAACATGAAAGTTAACACGTAATTATGTTTATATAAGGTTTTCTTTTAAAAATACAATATACATTTATCAGTCATTTATTTATAAAAACATTACTTTATTTTTTTCTTACTTTTTTTCAGTCGTACTTGCAAAAGTAGCAGCATATGCTGCATTATTCGCCTTCAGAGTTCTCTTTCTAAACTAGTATTCTTCAAGAAAATAGCATACAATATAAAATTAGTAAGTTAGGGATTATAAAGGAAGTTTAGTTAGGTGTTAGAGCAGGAAATGCATCTTATTACTCAAAAGGAACACAAATGGTAAACATATTACTTCCAAAAGTTTTGTACAAGCAATTTGTGCTTTTTTATTTAACGCACTTCCTCATACACATTTTTTGAGAAAAGTGAAGAATTTAAGGAATAAGTCAAAATTCTCTCAGTTGAATACGGATAAATATCATGTAAGGGAAAAAAAAAACCTGATTTTGATTTTAAATATCTACTTTATTTTACTAAAATGATGGATGCTGAAAAAATAAATAAAAATAAAACGTATTTCACACTCTTATATTTGCTTTATGCAGTGTGATGATTTGAGATACAGTCGAGTCCCGACTTACGCGAGCGATGCGTTTTTAGACTTCTCGCGTAAGTCGAAATTTTGCGTTGTAAAAAATATACATATACATTTTTTTAGAAACATACCAAATTCTTTTAGACTCTGTTAAACACCGCTTAAACTGTTTTTAAAGCATTTCTCTACTACACATTACAGTTTTTAACATAAGGAGTAGAAATTTAATGATCTGAAAAAAATAAAAAACAAGCCGTTTTATTCAACATAAAATACTTTAAGATGCACAAAATGAATGGTTAATGGAAAGGAAAGACATATAAAATCGCACATTATGTAGTAGTAATAAAAGCTGCACTATGATAGTACTGTACAATAGCTACAGTAATAACATTCATGAGCTGAAAAATAAAGATGGTGATGATTTATGTTCCATAATCAGATCGTTATTCTCTTTTAATACACTTTTAAATACGTTTGCTTTGCCTTTTCTTTTATAACGTTTCCATTTATGCCACAGTCTCTCTTCCAGATCTCTTTAATCCATAGCACAAGAGCGGCTTCCATTTTCATAATACATATTTGCTTTGCAACTATGCTTTATTTGCTACTCTGTAAGCTTCAATATTGAAACTAAGTTCTGAACGTTTACGGATAACGTTTTGTTTGGGCTTTTAATTATAACGTACGGAAGATTCACTCATACTTATTGTTGTGTTACCGTCGACATTTTGTAATTTTTGAAGCATATCGAGAATCTTAACCCTCTTTTTTTTGGCAGAAACTTTCTTTTTCTTCCCATCTTCAAACTTTGGAGGAAACAGCGCACTAATGTATCATATTTCATCAACTTTCATTTTTTTATTAATTATTAAAAATGCTGAGTGGTTATTTGATGCACTAACAAAGCGATGCGTAGATTAGTTTGGTATGAGAACGTTCGCAGTCAGTGATGCTAAAGAGATTTAATAAAGTTTTACAAGATCAATATTTAGTAACCAATAACAAAGCCGGTACTTTCTTCTAAAAAAATTCGTGTTGTCGACGAGGAATTCGCGTTAGCTCTAAAACTCGTTGCTCGCAAAAAATTCGCGTTATAGCCCTTTCGCGTAGGTCGAATCGTTTAAAAAGTGGAGTTTTTAAACTAGAAAGAAAATGATTGCCATGCTATAGCAAAACCGATGTCATTTGCCAAATGATTAACGCCTTCTTTAAATTTCCTATATGCGGCATACGTACTATGTCTTCTGTAAACACATGTATGAATTATTAATACTCTGTATGAAAAACGAGCTTTTGCTTATTCTGAACACCAAATCATTAGTTAAAATTGAAAAAAACGAAAAAAAAATGACATTTTTCAAAAAGAGATACTTGAAACTTTTACCGTATTATATATCATCGTTCCTCTAGAAATCTTTCACCTGTATAATTACATGTTAATAATACTAATGATTATTTCGAAAGGAATTGGAAAGCTTCGATCAGTTTTAAAGACATAATAAAATCAAATTCGGTATTTATATTATTTTGAGAACCAAGCTTTTTTTTTCTTGTAAAAGTAGAGCAATCCAATTATAACTTTGAAATTAGTTTTCTTTGTATAGGGTAGACCGACCAATGAGTGAACACCACCCAGTGAATGAACAGCGCGTCATTAAAAAAAAAAAAAAAAAAAAAAAGCTTCCAAAATTTTTTTTCTGAATAAATTTACTACAAAAGCGTTCTTTATTGATACTCTAAGCTATCTGACACCTGATTGGTTACTTTGGATACGTATTTTTTTCCTGGAAAAAATTTAAAATTGTTACTGCCGTGAATCGTTCTTTCTCTTTTTCAAAATAATAAGGCTGGTTTCGTGCTAGCAATTATTTTGATACATATTATTTTTTTGATAAATTTTATTTTTTAACTGTACTAAAGAAAAATGAAGTATGCATATTTAGGCTATGGATTTAAATTGTTTCAGTCAATGCAAAATGCGTAGATTATCAGGTAGAGGGGTGTTCAGTCACTGGGTGCGAAAAATTGCGAAAACCCAGTGAATAAACAAAGGCAAAATTTCTTTTGATTTAAAAAGAAATTTGAAGTTTCTTTGAGATATTTTCATTTTCGTACTTTTTTGTAATGTAGATAGTTTTATATGCTTATTTATTTAAGTATTTCATTATATATTTTATAATTTCTTTATTTTTGTCTTTGTGAACAATGCACTTTTTACTGAGTTTTATCTTTTATCTATCTATATCTCTATCTGTATATTAACCTACCTACCTACATCTATCTTTCTATATCTTTATCTCTCTTGATAGATAGACGGGTAGATAGAAAAATAGAAACATATATACAAACAGAGAGAATAGATATGTATGTATGTTTGTATATAGATAGATAGATAAATAGAAAGAAGAAGATATAGAGATAGATATATAAAAAATAAGAGGTAAATAGACATATAGGTAGATAAATATAGAGATAGAATAAGTAGGTAGATAGATAGATCGATAGATTTATTGACAGATAAATAGATAGGTAGTGGTTAATAGATAGGTAGATAGATAGAGAGACTAATATATAGATAGATAGATTGGTAGAGAGACTGATATAAAGATAGATAGTAGGTAGATATACTGATAAGGAGATAGATAAGTAGATAAGTGGAGAGATAAGTAGACACACACTCATATATATATATATATATATATATATATATATATATATATATATATAAAGTAAATAGATAGATAGATAGATAAGTTAATAAATAGATAGATAAGTAGGTAAGTAGATAAATAAGTAGATAATTAGATAAATAAGTAGATAGATAGAAAAATAGATAAGTACATTGATAAATAGGTAAATAGACATAGAGATAGATAGATAAGTAGATAGATATATAGATAAGTACATAGATAAGTTCATATATATATATATATATATATATATATATATATATATATATATATATATATATATGTGTGGGACGCCGAGCTACTGGTAATAACTAAGAAAATGCTGGTATTCACTTATAAAACCACTCATTGATGACATCATTTTAGCTACTAAACATTTAATGATAACTAAATTACACATAACTAATATTTACAAAAATGATTACAATGCAGAAGTGCAGCCGTCTTGCTGCTCGTCTTTATACCACGTCTTACGTCTTTCGTCTTCTCAAAGTTATTCACTAATCAAAAAGTTTTACCGCCCTTGGCGCTGTTCGTTTTGTCGCCGGACTCTACGTCGTCATCTCTTGGCGAGTTTTACATACAAGAAAGCTAAAATGTATGAAGGGCTATGCAAGTGTACTAGGGTGTACCAGAGTCGGCACCACAAGTTCGGCCGTCCACCTCCAGGCGAACCTGAAAATATAGTAAGCAAAAAAAAAAAAAAAAAAAAAGAAAACAACAATCAAACTAAAATTAAATTGGTTGCAAAAGTTTTTCGTCTTCAGAAGTTCAGTCTTTAATTTTGCTCGTCTTAAAATTTTTCGTCTTCACAAAAATGTTCGTCTGCAAATGAAAACTGTCCGTCTTTAAAAATTGTTCGTCTTTAAAAATATTTCGTCTTTAAAATGTTTTCTTCGTCCTCATCTTTGAAAAAAAAAATCGTCTTCGTCTTTAAAAAAATATCGTCTTCGTCTTAAAAAATATCGTCTTCGTCTTTAAAAAATATCGTCTTCGTCTTTAAAAAATGTCGTCTTCGTCTTTAAAAAAAAATCTTCGTCGTCGTGCGTTTCGTCTTTTATCATTTGCTTCGTCTTTCTTTCGTCATTTGTGTTTTCTTTCATCTTTTTCGTCTTCTTTTGGTATTCGTTTTTCGTCTTTAAATTGAAAGTATGGACAGTTGGTTACAAAAAGTCGGTGTTCTTTTCTTCTATTTTTTACACTTCTTTGCTTCTTTTAATCTTTTTTTTTTTTTTTTTTTTTAATTAACATTCCGAAAAGTTGTTCCATGGTTTAAGGAATTCTGCGCATGTTGATGTGCAGTTCAGTCCTTCGTGAGTTCCTTCTTTGATGACATCAAACGCATTTCCTCCTTTCACCTTCGTTATTCTGTACGGGCCTAGGTACTTCGGTTTAAGTTTTAGGTGAGGTCCAAATTGCGTTCTTTTGATGGCGACCAAATCGTTAACTTCGTAAGGCTTCGGTTTTTTCCTTCGTAAATTGTATGTCTTCTTGTTTTCTTCCTGAATTTTAAAAATTTGTTCCTTTGCATGTTTTCTCGTATCTTCTCTTTGGGCTTCAAAACTGGCTTGAAATTCAACTTCAATCATTTCTTTCAGCTTTTCAAGTCCTGCAATCTTCATCTTCGTTCCAAAAAGTAATTCAAATGGAGTTTTATCAATGCTTCTTTGATATGTTGAGTTAATGGCTTGTTGCAGTTTATTCGTGTGCTTGTACCACTGAGTAGGGTTTTCCAAGGACAATTTTAGAAAGAATTGCAATAATTGTTTGATTAATTCGTTCGACTTGGCCATTTGCTCTTGGTAATCCTGTCGTTATAAAATGATGATTAATGCCTTCTTTTGCGCAGTAATCAGCAAATTCGCTAGAAGTAAATGCTGGTCCTTTATCCGAGATTATTTGAGAAGGGTTTCCAAATACAGTCTTTTGAAGCTCTAATTTGGCTATGGTTTCAGCAGACGTCGTTGTTTTTGTTGGGTAGATCCATACAAACTTAGTAAAGGCGTCAACTACAACAAAAATGTGTTTGTAATTTTCGTTAGTACTCTCTAAGGGTCCAATGTGGTCAACATGATACGTTTTCAGTGGGACGTCTTCTTTATGCAATGGATGCAAAAGACCTTCTTTTTTTCCCTTTTTATGGTTCAGAAGTATACAATGGACACAATTTCCTACTATTTTTTCTATTTTCTGTCTTAGTTTTGGGATAAAATAATATTCTTCTAATTCCTTTTCAGTATACTTGATACCTGAGTGACTTTTCTCGTGCGCATTTCTTATTATCTCTGTTTGCATATTCTCTGGCACAACCACTAATTCTTTACCTTCAACAAATTTATATAATATTCCATTTCTATCACAATAATCTTCATAATCTGAAATTTTAAGTAATTCCTTTATAGTTTTAATTTCAGTATCTTTATCTTGAGCTGATTTCAGCTGTGGCAACAAATTATCGACTGAAATGCAAAACACGTCGATAGGGGAGCGGCTGAGAGCGACAACATGTGGCATCTTGCTTCCGGGACGATGTTCGATGTCATAATTAAATTCCTGTAGTAACAAAGCCCAACGAGCTACACGGGTACATAAGTCACGTTTTGACAACGTTTTCTCAAACGCGGCGCAATCGGTTACAATTTTGAAATGGATACCCAAAAGGTAAACACGGAACTTCTTTATCCCTTCGATGACGGCTAGGGCCTCAAGTTCATAACTAGAATATTTCTTTTCGGCATCAGTCGTTTTTCTACTCATGAAATAGGTCGGATGAAAAGTCTTTTCATTTGGGGGTTTCTGCATCAAAATTGCAGAATACCCTTCTAGGCTAGCGTCCGTATGAAGTTCAGTCTCAAATTTAGGGTTGTAGATTCCCAAAACAGGTGTGTCAGCTAACAACATTTTTAATTGGTTGAACACATGTTTTTCTTCGACTCCAAAATGAAATTTTCGATCCTTTTTCAAGAGATCGCTTAACGGCCTAGCTATTATGGAATATTTCGGGATAAACTTCCTAAAATATCCTGTTAAACCTAAAAAGCTTTGAACCTTTTTCAAATTAGTCGGCTCTGGAAAATTAAGAACTGCTTTAGTTTTTAAAGTAGATGGGAAAATATTTCCACCCTCGATTACATGTCCTAAAAAATCAATACGTTTTTTCAAAAAATGGGACTTCTTAAAATTTACTTCAAGTCCGTATTCGCTTGCAGTTTTTAAGACCAGTTCAAGCCGTTCAATACCTTCTTCGGGAGAGGAAGACAAAATGATTATATCATCCATATAAGGCAAAACAATACCCTTATTAATTAATTCTCGAAAAATAGTGTTGATATATCTTGTAAAGACCGCCGGAGAGTTACATAATCCGAAAGGGACTTGGCGAAATTGGTATTGTCCTTCATGCGTTACAAATGACGTATATCTTCTGCTCTCTTCACTTACATTTACATGAAAAAAAGCATTTTTGAGGTCAATAGTACTAAAAATATTGGAGCCCTGCAGTCTATCCAAAATATCTTCAATTAGTGGAAGGGGAAATCGATCTTTTACTATAACCTTATTTAGTTTTCTATAATCAATGCATACGCGCGGTGTCCCATCTTTCTTTTTTACAATAACCACTGGACTGCAATACTCAGAGGAACTGGGTTCCACTACACCTTCTTTTAACCATTCGGCAACCTGAGCTTCGACGATCATTGTTTCTGAGAATGCCAACCTACGGGGATGATGAGATATAGGTACGTCATTTTTTACCAAAATACTTAACTCAACATTAGTGGTTTTAATTTTTTGAGGCACATAGTTGGAAATCAATGTCTTTACTTTAGATCTTAAATCATGAGGAATATCAGGGGAAATATTCATTTCAACTTCTTCAACACATACATTAATTGGCAAGACAGATAAAACATCATAATGTTCTGCATCTTTGGGTTTAGCTTGAATCGTAACACCATTATCATCAATTATTGTTATTCCTTGCATCAAAACATTTAGTCCGATAATTACATCGCAAGCCATTATTTCGTTATTCACCACAACTACATCTGCTTTACATTTAAAATTGTCAATTTGAATATCACTCTCAAAAACTCCAACTGGTTTTACTTGACATTTACCGAATCCTGACAAAACAGTATTTAAAGGAAGTAATTGAAATCGCTTACCAAGAGAATTCAATTTCTTAAAAACTGATTCCCGAATTAATGTGGCTTGTGACCCTGAATCGACAATAGCATTTTTTACCACTGAGTTACCAATTTTTACTTCTTTATTTAAATTTTTTTTCTTTGGAACATTTAAATGAGCAACGTCTGGTTTCTTATTAGGGCAATTGGAAGCTTTGTGCCCAAAATTTTCGCAGTGAAAACATTTAAGTCCCTTATCCTTGTGTACACAATTTTTTGAAATGTGGTTTTTCAAACCGCAATTGTAACAATTTTTTTCTTTATAATTTTCGTTGTTAGTGTTATATCGCGTCTTCTCATTATTTTGATCATAGTGTATCTTATTTTTATTGTTTAAATCTCTTTTGAAATTGGAAGTGTACCCAGTCTTTTTTAAGCGATCATCATTTGACATTTTTTGCTTGGTTCTGTCGAAAGGTTTCTCATTTCTAGCCAAATCATTTTTCATTACTTCGTATACTTTGAGTTTTTCTTTAAAATCATTTATATCGCGCGCTCCATAAAGAATTGTTTTATTTTCCGGTTTATCTTGAATTCCCTTTATTACATAACTGATAAGAGATATGTCATCAATACGTCCAGAAAGAGCCAATTGTTTCATCTTTAAAAAATATTCTTGCGTAGTCTCAGAATGTCGCATTTTACGCTCGCTCATTAAACTATGAAGCGAAGCCGAATTAACTTGTGTGGAATATTCGCTGATTAGCGCTTTCTTTAATTTCTCATAAGAATTAATATTTTGTTCGGTGTTGATAAATAATGCGGCATTTCCTCCAAAACAGCGTTTAGCAAAAATAAATTTTTGAACTTCAGTAAGGTTAAATAACTTAGAAACACTTTCAAAAGTTTCTACCCAAGAAGAAATGTTCTCATGCGGTTCTGCATTAAATTTCGGCAGGGAGTGTTCAATATCCGAATAATGGAGCTCGTAGCCAAAACATAACTCGTAGCCAAAACATTGCCTGAATCAGAATAATTAATTACAGGCGGCGGTGCTACTTTGTTTTCAATTCCAGCAGATAAATCGTCACTAATAACTTCCTCGTTCTGACCGGACTGCTGATGATCCGAGAATGAGTCATCTTCTGACTGGGAATGTTGTTCGTCAAGCTTTGACAGCTCAGCAATATCTGTCAGAAAGGAGAGAATGCTTTTTGCTAACTCAGATTTATTTCCTTCCAAGGGAATGTTCAAAAAATTTGCAATAGTTATTATTTCGTTAAGAGAAAAATTTTTCTCAATGTATTTTAATTTATTTTTGAACTCATCTGATTCTGGGTTGTATTCAAATCCCGTAAAATTTCTTAAGCGCTTTCTATTGGAACCGTCCCCGTTATCAGAAAATATAAAACGGTGGAGAAGCACTATTTTTTCTCGCTTAAAGTTTCTGAGCGCAAAGTCAATGTTTTTAATCTCTTTCAACTGCATATTTGAAGAAAATAAATTCACTCACCCCTTTTCCGGATGCTTGAAATCAGATTATCCAACAGAGAATTTAAGATAGTTCACAAGGCACAGTCACATTTGACTCAGTTCTCTTTTTTTTTTTTTTTTTTTCGGAAACAGTATCAATTAGTTTTCCGGTTAATCACACTTGCAAACATTATACTCCAAAAGAATTTTGGTGTAGGCGTTCCTCATATCGATCCTTAATCCCACTTCTGAATTTTTTGTGGGACGCCGAGCTACTGGTAATAACTATGAAAATGCTGGTATTCACTTATAAAACCACTCATTGATGACATCATTTTAGCTACTAAACATTTAATGATAACTAAATTACACATAACTAATATTTACAAAAATGATTACAATGCAGAAGTGCAGCCGTCTTGCTGCTCGTCTTTATACCACGTCTTACGTCTTTCGTCTCCTCAAAGTTATTCACTAATCAAAAAGTTTTACCGCCCTTGGCGCTGTTCGTTTTGTCGCCGGACTCTACGTCGTCATCTCTTGGCGAGTTTTACATACAAGAAAGCTAAAATGTATGAAGGGCTATGCAAGTGTACCAGGGTGTACCAGAGTCGGCACCACATATATATATATATATATATATATATATATATATATATATATATATATATATATATATATATATATATATATATATATATATATATATATATAGATAGATAGATCTCAAAGAAACTTGGTTTCTTTTTGAATCAAAATTTATCATGTTCATTCACTGGACCAATTTGTGTTCTTTTACTGGTTCGAGGTGTTCATTCACTGGGTCGTTGTGCCATTTTTTCTTTAAACACCTAAAAAGGTTTGAAGCGGTACCATTTAAGTTCCCCGCGATTTTTTAGAGATATTAACATAGATCAATTAGAATGTTTTAGCTATCACGATCTTTATAGTATAAAATTTAAAATTATTAGGGATTTTTAAGAAATGAAATTGTGCTTAAACTGTTCATTCACTGGTCGGTCTACCCTAATGAACGATTCATTTTTTTTTCCAGATCTTTACATGGTCTTATATTTGAATTCAAACACAGTTAACCGGAAATAAAATAGAGCTTTATCAATGTTCTTGTCATGCCATCTTAGTTTTTTCATACCAATAATAAAACAAGTGTTAGCAGTTTTTACTTCCGTTTACAAAAAAGGAAGTATTGTATTCGCGAAAAAAATTCCACCTAAAAATCGGCCTTAATTTCCATTTTGCTCATCCCCAAATGAATGTTGAGTTTTTTTTTTTCGACCGGACCACACGTACATATGTACCTTAGAACGTATAGACGCCCGAAAATATCCATTTTGAGGTTTCCCGAGTTAATTACAACGAGTTTTCTCGTGACGTCTGTATGTACGGATGTGTGTATGTGAGTATGTATGTCTCATAACTCAAAAACAGTGTGTCTTAGAAAGTTGAAATTTGGTACGTAGACTCCTAGTGGGGTCCTCCTTTTTTGGGTGCAATCGGGTGTTTTTAAAGGAGTCTTTTGCACCCTTTTGGGGAGAATTCATTGTTAATTTCGATGAAAACTTAAGTGGTGTTATAATTTGGCGGACGCTTGTGATATATCGCCAGTCTTTTAGTCGCCAAGTTTTGACGCCAGCTTGGCGACAAATTTGGTGATTTTTTTTTTTAAATTCTGGTTTCAATGCAGCCATTGTTGGTGATATTTAGAGAGTGAGAGAGAGAATCATATTAAAATTGCAATAATAGAGAAATAACTTTAGGTTGGTGTAAAAGAAAGTCATGTGATGCACACATCAGCTCGTTTTTTTTTTTTTCGATTTTATGTTTGTCTTCTGTACTGCACACGTACTTTTTTCAATCATATTGAAGCCTGCACTGTAATACCAGATGCGCGAAGTTAGAAGTATAAAGTTATTCAAACATGTTTTTATGTCTGTCCGTTGTATACAGCGTGCACTTTTCTGGGACTGAAGAAGTAAAAAAAAAAATATCTTCCACAAAACGCAGCGACAAATACAGGCGTCCGTCGTATAACACGGTACTTCTACAACACGGTTTCGATATTGCACGGTATCAAATTTGCGATTATTATAACACGGTTTCGATAATACACGATACACAGTTTTAATTCATAACTACACTGTTTTAATGTAATAAGAACTTTAAAAGAAGGAATGTAATTTTTGTTCAATATTCTGTTACAAAATGTATGATAACAACTTTGTTTTTATGAAACTTTTAGGAAAAGTTGTCTGTTTTGGGCTCAAAAGTTTTGTTTCCCCGTATAACACTAACTTTTAACATTTAAATACATATTCAGTAAGTTACCGCCCTATAGCCAGGGCTAAGGCAGAAATACATGAAATACACCGCCAGCTCAGTCAATTCCAGCCGAGGACTGCAGTTTCGTGCTTATTAGCACTCATCAGCCCGGCATAGGACTAACTGAGCTGGAGGTGGAAAACCTCTTGAGGAAGCCAAGAGTGCCAAACAAACTGGTAGCTAATACAGAATTAACACTGACCAGACGAGTGACCGAAACAATGGTTTGGTTCAACTCGAATTTTGAAGGCAAAGGCAGGTATATTCAGTAAGTTACCGCCCTATAGCCAGGGCTAAGACAGAAATACATGAAATACACCGCCAGCTCAGTCAATTCCAGCCGAGGACTGCAGTTTCGTGCTTATTAGCACTCATCAGCCCGGCATAGGACTAACTGAGCTGGAGGTGGAAAACCTCTTAAGGAAGCCAAGAGTGCCAAACAACTCGAATTTTGACAAAATTCGAGTTGAACCGAACCATTGTTTCGGTCACTCGTCTGGTCAGTGCTAATTCTGTATTAGCTACCAGTTTGTTTGGCACTCTTGGCTTCCTTAAGAGGTTTTCCACCTCCAGCTCAGTTAGTCCTATGCCGGGCTGATGAGTTCTAATAAGCACGAAACTGCAGTCCTCGGCTGGAATTGACTGAGCTGGCGGTGTATTTCATGTATTTAAATACATACTTGATTTTTCTCATCAGTTTTCTTAAAGCAAAAAGGTGAGCATTATTTTGTTTCCAATGCATTGTAAGAAAATAATATTAAGATTAAACATAAGCTAAATTTGGCAAACGGTAAATAAAAAAATAAAGTCGAAACGAAATATGAAATAAAATAAATAGAATGATTCTATTAATTTTTCTTTTAATTTTGTTTTGTTGTTGTTTCTAGGACGAACTTGATTGCTACAAAAAAGCTCAAATTTTTTTCTTATAGAATGCGTTTTGTTCTTAGTATAGAAAGAAAAGCAGATTAAGTTTTTTCTTGTTATGCAGGTTTGATTTGGAGTATGTTAAATAATTAGGTTTTATCGTTTGTAACAACTCTTATTTTTAAATCAGTGGGTCATGGTATTTTCTGGTTACCAGTGTTCGGTTGTATGTTCTATTGAGCCGAAAATTCAGCTGTTATAAAGTTTGCACCTTAGGATTTGGTTTCGATATATATCATGGCACACATTCCTTGATTTACATTCTCTTAAGGTCTCGTATAAGACGGTTTCGATATAACACGGAGCATGTTTTCGATATAACACGGTATACCTTGACATGATTTATGTTATGTACATGATTAATTAGTTTAAAAAATGAGCAAAAAAACCCATTAATAAAAAATCTCGTATAACACGGTTTAGATACTACACGGAACGAATTAACCGTGGTATACGAGTTATACCTCTAGATAATGTTTAACTACATTGATTTGACCGAGTGGTTCATGCGATTGCTTTGCACACTTGAGGTGGTGTGTTTGACTCCCACACTCGCTCCGGATCTGCTTTGTTGTGCTATAAATAATTTCATGTGTTGTTTATATGTATTCTGTATTGCATGGAATAAAATATATCATATGCAAGGGAGGCGAAACACTCAGATTGTAGTCCTCACCAAACAAAACTTCGCAATAAGCTCGAAGAAGAACAAACTACATTGGTTATAACTTCCATCGTTTTAAGCCTTGATGCGTCCTAATAAGCACTGATGAAATACTTCAAGCTATTTTACGAGTACTGTCTGCTTAAGAGAGGAAAATGTTCAACGCAGTATTTTAGTCCCTAACATTGCAACAACGCTTAAGCAGAACCATTCAGATCAGTAGGAATATCAAATGACAATAATGGATAGTTCACGAAAGTGGTTGACAGATTAGATTGACAAATATTGTGAAACAAAATTTGTAGCACCTTGCTTCAAATAATAAAATGATAAATGCATATTCCTTGCACGATAATGACGAATTAGAAGTCCTCTCTATGTCAAAATCTGATATATGGTCTGTAGTGTAGTAATCTAGAGTTGGTATAGATAAAACTTCGAAAGTAAGCGTTCTTCTTAGCGGACGAAATATGATAATTTAATGGTGATTAACTATACGATGCCACCACATACATGCTTAATGAGTGGCAGATAATATTCCGCACCAGATAATTGTACTTTAAAGTCATCTATTGGCCGTAGAATACATTTTTTTTTGTAAATAAAAGTTTATTTATTTGGCAGAACTATAGTTTGTATATTGTAAACTATGTAGGAGTTAGATTACTTTATGAAGAAGGATATTCTTCATGCAATATATATATATATATATATATATATATATATATATATATATATATATATATATATATATATATATATATATATATATATATATATATATAATATATATATATATATATATATAGTATACAGTTCTTTTAATCCTCTAAAAGTTTTCTATGTTCTGGTACCCTTCATTTAATATTTTCTTGTAGGGCTTTGGATCAGTTGCATCGTTAAACTTTCTTGCTTACGTTTGGTTACATATTTGCAAAATCTGCTGTTGTTTAGTCTTTTTCGGTTATAATTGTTGAACACATTTTGCTTTTTACATAAAATATATTAAGAGATAAGCTGGTCACAGATAAATGTCTAAGATTCCTAAGGCCAAGCTTCCTGGTATTACATATCGTTTGCATGCAATATACAGACAGCCTCATCAGAGACTGCAGTTCCTTCATTTTATAGACTCGTCAGTCTTGAATACGGAATAACCAAAGTGGATGCAGCTGTCGATTTATTGCAAATAGTTATGCCTTAACCTTGACTTGGGTGATAATTCAATGCTTAGTACGTGTCGTTTACTTAGAATTTCTTCAGTGAATTACCGCGCAACGGTTTAGAACTGTCCGCAAATTTTCGAACATTCAGTGCCTCCAACTCTACATTTATACTACCAGGTGTATGCTCTGAGCAGATGGACTGAATTGAAGAGACTGAGACAAGATTCCGATAATCTCTGTTAAAAGAATGCTCCAAGTTTTCGACGCTTAAAGTGAGAAGCAGTGGAAAGTTGTACTGCTGGTAAAAGATATATGCTCTATGCAAGATACTTTGAAGTCCTTTAAAAAAGGATAGGTACTATCAGCCATACACACATTTCCCCTCTTCGAAACCGTCACTTTAAATACATTTTTATTTTTACTATTTATTCATAAATTTAAATTATTTTTAAGTAATTTTATTATTGTTATTATTATATTTATAGATGTTTACCCCATTTGCCACTTTTTCTTGATTTTAAAAAAATGGCAAAAAAAAAAAAAAAGTGTCGGGAATCTATTTATCAAGTTTTTTTGTTTTGCTACACAAAATTCTTTTTTAATTTTCGGACCTGGTCTTCAAGTTTCAATTGTGTTACTTGTAGGACAGGCTGAAAACGTTTCTACAGTAAAGCAAATAAAAAATATATGTTATATTTCCTATTGATAAGCGGCTTAGTACATGAAAACCACTTTTAAGAGTACTAAACCGGGTAAAAAAATTCCAACCCTTTCATTTAAGCATACTTATCTCTTTTGTAAATTAAGCAACTTTTTATGAAGTAAATTGGCATCATCAGAAAATATTTTAGCTTCTTTTTTTTTCTTTTTGAAATGTATTTGCATAAAGTGAAAACAATGTTTTTAATTTAGAATTATTAGTTGTGCAGTATTTCAAGTCTTGATTAAAATGATTTGTGATATTTTTTTAAATTTTTCCAAAAGAAGAAAATTAAAACAGATTAATTATCATTTACCAAGTAACTTAGTCTTTTGAGAGAGAAATAAAAAGCAAAAAATTAGTTTCAAGAGAAAATTCAACTTTTAAATACATTGTTTTCCGACAACCTTATGACATATAAGAAGGTATATTATTCTCAGTATAAAAATATGCTAAAGATTTTGGAAAAACTGAAAGTGTTTTGTCACTAAAATAACGAGAACGCGTCGAGAAATAAGTAGTGAAATTAATTTTGTTGCAGTGAAGGGTTTTCAATTTAGGTAATTAGGTTGACAATGTCAGAAACATTATGTCTTTTATATCAACTGTAAATTAAAAAAAAAAAAAAAAAAACTAGCTGATGTGTGCATCACATGACTTCATTTTACGACGGTTTTACGGCACTATGATAATAGTGCCTTGGACTTGGAGCAAGCAAAAAATGCTTTAAATATTTTCACCCTAGTATTGTTGCGAATCGAAGCAAAAAAAAAAAAAAAAAGTTTTATACAGTATGATTTTCCCCAATCTTGGCAATTTTGATGTGATTCAATGGTTAACTCTCTAAATATCACCAATAGTGGCCATAATAAAACCAGATTAAAAGAAAAAAAGAAAAGAACTCCAAATTTGTCGCCAAGTTGGAGACAAAACTTGGCGACTAAAAGCTTGGCGATATATTGCTAAGTGTTTGCCAATTATAACGCCACTTGAGTTTGCATTGAAATTAATAATGACAGCCCACACAAAAGGGGTAAGAGACTTTCTTTGGAACATCCGAATGCCACCAAAAAAAATAGGTGCACAAGTAGACCTCACTAGAAGTCTACGTACCAAATTTAAACTTTCTAGGACACACCGTTTTTGAGTTATGCGACATACATCCGCACATACATACGTACATACGGTTATCACGAGAAAACGCGTTGTAATGAGCTCGGGGATCATCAAAATGGATATTTCGAGTGTCGATATGTTCTTAGGCATATATCCGCATGCGGTTGGGTTGGGAAAAAACTTAATATTCACTCGGGTTTGAGCAAAATTTAAATTAATTCCGATTGTTGAGTAAAATTTTTTTCGCGAAAATATTATCGCTTTTAGTATGTAAAAGGAAGTAAAGAGGACAATAATGTAACAATGATAAGAAATGGAGAAATAAGACAAATTTTAATCATAGCGTAAAAACTAAAACGTTAAAAAAATATTATAATGAATTGTAATTACAAATAGGATTAATTTTACAAATACCTGAGAGTAAATACTTTACGAGCCCATGAGTATACATTTCACGAACTCTTTGACTTGATGATTTCTAGATTTTAATAAACTATTTACAAATAAAAGATTATGGACAAGATTATGTTTAATAAAAACATCTTTGGAATGATAACAATGCAAAATAAAAAATGGAAAAGAAAGAAAGAGACTGAAAATAAAGTAAAAAATAAAAGTGGATTTAAATTTGTTTGGTTTGCATTTAAGTAAAAAATATGGTGAGAGAATTTCCGTCTGCTTTTACTTTTAAAACAAAAAAGAAAACCAAATAAAGGAAAAAATCTTTAATTCCCCTTTGAGTATGGCATGTAAACGAGTGATGTATATCTCTTAAAAGAAAACATAACAAAGTTTAATAAAATGTGCCCTTTGATCAAATAAAATATATTTTTTAAAGAGATATATGGAATAGGTTTCTTGCATACTAAAAACTACAAATAGATATTTCTAACTCTGATGTATAGGTAAAGATTTTTAAATCACTGTTTCGTCTGCTACTTCGTTGTTAATACTTATAATCAAATTGCGGTGAAGGGGCTTATTTTCCCCACAAGACAAAAGAGTTATTAAATAAACTTTAAAAACTATTGAAAAAAGCTATTGATTTTTTTATTTTTATTTTTATTGAAGTAAATAGTTGAATTTTTTAGTGCAGCGTTCATTAAAATAATAATTCGCATTTTGAAAGGATGTGGATAAATATTTCACTAGAATAAAAAGATATATTTATTTTTTTTCTGTATATTTTTTTATTTATTTGTTTTTTGAGGTTTTGGCATTAGTTGGTTTAAGAAATTAAGCCGAATGGAGTAAATTGTTGCACATATTTTAATAAACGCAGGGAGTTACACAAAAATTTTTTGTAACATTGGTCGCGTATATTTCAGAAATGAGATTAATTTAATTTTTCGCTTACGGCACAATGCTTAAACGTGTTTAAAGTATGCGACTGCTTCTAAAATAAATAAATAAAATCAATAAAATATTTGTAAAAAAAAAAAAAAATCTGTTTTGTACTCTGATCATTAGGTTTCCAAAACTGTCTTAGTTTTTACTCTACATGAATTACAACTGAAGTTTAAGCTGCATTTTTTGTAGACTTGTAAACGAAATTGCAGACAGGAAACAGTATTTAAGCGCGTTTATGAAAAATGATCTTTTTCAAGAAAGCTGTCTACTGCAACAATGATATCTCAAAAAGTTATTCAAATATAGATGTGAAAGTAGCTGATATAGTTTTCGTTAATATGCTTGCTGTCCCTCTTATACATTGTGTAACATTTTTATGTGCATAGTTTTAAACAAAAACATTTTATTAAAAAAATATCAGTTCATCAGAAAACTTGTTCATCTGTATTTAATAACAATTAAAAAAGAAAGAAAAAAAAATTACAGCAAAACACACATAAGTGTCATGAAAATTGCGTTACTAGAACAAATTTTGTCCATAGTTGTTAGCATATGATACGTTTATTTGGCTATTTTTCTTAACGTTTTTCCATTTTTTTTAAAAATATGTTTTGAAACATTGTTTGCATTGTATTTTTGAAATATATGGAGCTAAAAAAAAAAAAAAAACATTTAAAAAATGTTCAAGTTAGTTTTCCATAAAATGTCTTCGAACATAGTCGAATATCTTAAAGATTTGTATTTTGTAGGTAAGACTACAAAAGTGGCCACAACCAAACAAATCACACTTAGAATGGTATAGCTCATAGAGAAGAAAACTGACATCAAGTTGTTGAAGCATTTTGGAAGGGTTAATATAGCTCAAAATCAACATATGTCAACATATTCGAACATAAGGCAGTGCTACACAAGGTTGAGAAAAATATCCATTTTTAGCCATAGAGTTAAGAAAATACATAGAGAGGCCTCGCTATACTAAGAAATTGAAGCCGGAAGTTGCACCGCTGTATCCCAAGATCCTTAACTTCTTACTAAATATCTTAAGATACATTTTGATTTAAAGCTTTCCATCACTTAATCTCAATAGGTAGTTAATTTAAACATAGATGTTGTTGCAAAATTATGAGGCACGTTTTTGACATTGCATTACAACATGAATTAAAACGTAAACCAATCCGCTGGCAACTTGATTTGGTTGTCATCATAACCCCGCCCATAATTGCACCGCTGTATCCCATAATTCTGGCTTCAATTTCATCTCCTTTTTACCATAGACTGGACCTCTCCATGTAAATTTCTTTACTCTATAATGTTTAGCTATGGAGAAGAAAACCAAATGCATTCATATTGCAAATTGACGGATGCAGAACACAGCAACATCAACTTTTACTGTCTGAAGTAGAGGATGTTCATGATCGTATACCACTGTATGATCGTTAAAACTTCGGTTGGTGTTTGTTGCAACGTGTTTGGAAGTTCCACTGTACTTCAGAGTTAGAATTTTCATTTTGATGAACCATTCCAGACACTGTGCCATCCAGATGGGTTTTGATCATCATCAATTTGCTAACCTGAAACAGAAAAAAAAGGAAAAAAAAATAATAAAACTTTAGGATACAATACTACTGTGGGCAGGAAAAAGGCAGTAACTGCATTTTTTTTTGCATTATGTTCATGTGCTTTACGTTAGATTTGTTATACAAGGGTTCTTTTTTTTTTTTTTTTTTTTTCAAGGTCCGATCGATTGCGAAATGAAGACACAAAGACAATTAAAACTCTTTTATCTGGAATATGTACTACACCTTCCAACTACTTCTCGACCTAGTCGTCGCTCCAATTAGACATTCCAATTAAGATAGGCACCAATTAAGACAGAAAAACGTCTCTTCCTAGCCAGCACTTTATGTGACCAAAGAGATGGTAATCGGATAGCGTCAAGTCTGGACTGTAAGGAGGATGATCAAACACTGTCCAATCGATACTGCTACAGGAGGCTTTTTGTTAAAGCAGCAGTGTGTGGGCGCGCATTGTCGTGCAGAAGGACAATGCCTGATGACAACGTTCCTCTATGTTTGTTCTGAATTGCCCTTCCTTCAGCATTCAGAAAACGAATTACAGCCTCTCACTTAACACTTGGCGGGAGATGCAATTGTTCAAGGCATGTTTCCTCTTTCACTGGGTGCTCCGAAATAACCACAGCGACCTGATGTACTGCACAATCTTACTTGAGAGACAACGCAACTAATCTACGCACAGCATCACCGACTTGACTTTCTGGTTTTTACTTCGCGATCGATCGGACCTTGAAAAAAAAATAACCCTCGTACAAACTTTCCTATTTGATTTTACTGAAAAAAGTGAGTATAAAAACCTCGTTCATTTTCAACATTTCCCTATTAATAGTATTTAATCCAATACGTAATAATTGAGACATGTTTGCAACACTGCTTTGTACCTGATCATGGCAGAAAAATCCATGAACTGAACCTTTCTACCAATCCCCATTCCTTAAAATATGAAAATCAAAGCTTCAAAGATCATTTTAACCCCTTCGGACCTGGCGTCCGGTATACCGGACAACCACTTTAAACACCTTCTAATCATTTAACAATTGATTTAATTAGTTGATTTTTTTTGTAGTTGACTCTTTACATTCTGCTTATTATAATCTGTGAATTAATTTTTCGTTTTGGGATTGACACACTGACATATAAGGCTTGAGAGATAGAGAGTGGCTCATTTTTCCAACCACGGATTTTGATCTGAAAAGCGAGGTTTTTTTTTCTGATTTTTTTAAAAATATATAATTTTTAATTAATCGTTTCAATCGCTTATATTGTGTTTTATAATTGCTTGTAGAACATTTTATAATGAAGTTTGTTTGGTATTTTATCGTTTTTGTGTATGAAATATTGATTCAAAAATATAAGTCCGGAATATTGGACGTGCCGTAACTCTTTTAATTTTTCTCCTACAAACTCAAAATTGGGTCTATAAGATACCCTTTACCACAGTACACTGTGTACCAAATATTAACATTTTGGGTCCAATATTTCATAATTCCGACTGAAGAGGTTAAAACAACTTTTATTTTAAAACATGCTTATAACTCTATTGCGTGTTTAAATAAACTAAGTATTTGATATAGCACTTCGCATAAATATTAAATTTGCAATTTATGCATTCAGCTCCGTTTTTGCTTTTTATTTCTGTAACATATGTATAAAACGTAGAATCTCATGTTTAAACTGATGCTTTTTGACTTAACTTGGGAGATGAAGAAAAGGGCTGACTCTTTCGCAGGTTAGTACAGAAAAATAAAAGGAGGAAAAAAAAAAACTCAATTCTAAAAACTACACAAATTGAAATTATTTGATGAAACTAATAAAATATAGATTACTGTTCAAGATCCTGTCAAGGTACTGTAATAGGTTAACTAAAATTTATGAACTTTAGTTAATTGAGATTTAATAGCTGCTTTTAACCAAAGTCTTTTTCTATTATTAAGAACGACGCTTCATCGCATTATGGTGAAAAAAGGATCTAGCTCAAAAATTAGAAGTTAGATCTATGCACGAGTAAGTGTGGTAAAGAAGAAAATAAGTGAATGAATGAATAAATATAAGCGAATTTTAAAATGAAAGAATGTGAATGGAACAACTAATTAACTAATACGTAAATGATTTTACAAAAGACAGAATAAGTAAATAAAACGAACTATATTTCACTTTGCCTCATCCACTTAGCTTCGCACGCACTTGACTAACTGTACAAAACATTCGAAATACAAATACGCTTAATATTAAGCAAATAAATACTGCAACGTGTACTAGTAGGTTTCAATTAATATTTAAAATATTAATAACAATAACTAGATCATTTAATAATTTGAACCGCCTCGATAGAGTCGAACCGATATCGTTTGAGCTCCCTTTTCACTCACGGAAACAAGAATGAGTTTGGTAGAGCCAGGTCTTGGCTGCAGGGGTCAGGTCTGTACTGTCCAAAATTTCTTGAGAAATTTCCCCCAGCGGCAGTTTTTGCTCCTCGCTCAAGAATTTCGGCACCAGAGTGGCGCTACATTTCCTCATTGCAAGATCTTTTGTTGCAACGGTGTGGGCGGTTCCGACTGAAAGGCCGGTCTACTCACTAAAAGGGGTGTTCACTTATCGGTCGTCTGTCCCGTCCATCCCGTTTTTTCCCTCCCGAAATAGGTTTACTTTGCTGGTTACCATGACAGCAACCCATCTTGTACGGGACCGGTTTGGTCAGAAGAACCTTGATATCTGACAGCCGTCCAAAGTACAACAGCATTTCATTGGTCTAATCCACGCAGCACGCTCTTATCTCTGGCGGGTGAATTCAGTCACATGATTGATGTACGGCCACCGTATGTGAATGCTACTCTGCTTTCGTCGGCAGTCCGTCACGTCAAAAAACGGGATGGACGACACAGATGGCCAATAAGTGAACAGTCCTTGATAAGAGCGATTTCACTTTGGTCACCTTAAGCGGTTCGAGCAATCGTCGGGCGTTCGACACGGTGATGGTCTTCGACGAGCTCTCGGCCTTCCTTAAACATTTTGTGCCATTCAAAAACTCTTGTGCGGCTTAAGGCATTTTCCCCATAAACCTGTTTAATGAGCTCAAGGGTCTCGGAAGTGTATTTCTCGAGTTTAAAGCAAAATTTCTCAGCGTTCTCAGCAAAAAACTCTGCTATGACGTGATGACATCATAAAAAATCACACGTCACAGAAATCCACCGCATGTGTTAACGCATGCCCGCAGGCGACTAAATTAAAGTGTTCCTGAGGGGTGGAGAACCCCTCTACCGATGCTAACCGGTCGGAGTGTCCTCTACCGCTCCGTCGAGGATACAGCGAACCAGTCCCGATACTTATTGAACAGACCCTGAACATGACCAAATGAATTCTGGGAATAGAGGGGCTTAGCTTTTGTCTCCACTCCCGGTATTGGTTGTTACAATACTGGGAACAAATTCTGACAGCAAAAAAATGACATTAATTCCACAAAATCCTAATTAACATCATTAATTAATAAAAAGATACACAAAAAAAGAAAGAAAATATAAAAGATAGTAATAATTTTAATTCTTAAGTTTTGAATTCAAATTATGTGTTCGCAATCACGAGTTGCGACGGAACCCTACTCATTGGGGTTATTGATTCTAAAAAGTTCCTGTGTTCCAAAGACTGCCCATCTTCCTGGGCGGTTACATATGTATAGTTGTGTGTGTGTGAGGCTTGTGTGTATGCATGTAGGCGTTTGTGTACGTGCGTAAAGACGCGTGCGTGTGTGTAGGACATGGACGCCACCGCCCAGAAGCGGATTCCGGAGGCCAGTGCTCAGGACCAGAGGATGCAGAGACTGGCGGGCGGTGGTGCTGAACCTGGTCCAAGCTGAAAAAGGAACCGGGCATCAAAGACGGTCAAATGAGAACAGTAAGCAATCGTGATTGCACAAAAAAAACTCACAGTCGCAGTTTTTTTTTTGCTTAGGAGTCACTTTATGTCAAGTTACCTAGTGGTTCCCGCTCGACCCTCACTAATTTGGATGAAATGCTACAGAGGTGTGAGATTCGTTTGAAACTAAACTATGCACATTTTCAGATTACAAGATCCAAATCCTGAAGTTCTAGGATTTTCCAGAAAAGTGATTCAAACTAACGGTAAATAAAATAAAGTAATTTAGCATACTAGTGAGATTTCGCAAGTGATAGCACGGTTCTGCTCAAAATTAAAAAAATTCAAAACTTTAACTAGTTTTTACAGCATGAATAAAACGCAAAAGAATGACTCTTAATAGATAAAGCGTATTGCACTTTGTACTGCTTTCAAACCAAAACCCTGCGGCACGGTAGCCCAAGAGGGCCAAGGCCTACTGTGCACAACTCAGTTTTCCTGACCAGGGGCTCTGTACTGCAAGACGGATGTTCTGGTTAGGTGGTCAGGCTAACGCGGAACGCCCAGTGTTTCATTCTTAAAAATGCTTGATACTCATTTTATCGACCCACTGAAGGGCTGAATAAAACCATTCCGAACCCAGGAATATAACCTGGGCCTGTGGCGTGGAAGTGCGAAGCGCTACCGCTTTGCCACTGTTCTTTTTTTATTACTTTCAGTAAAGATAATTTTACATAGGGCCTCCGTGACTGTGTGGTAGAAGCTTCGTTTTCTTAGCCGGATGTCGTGGGTTTGATTCCCGCCGGTGCCCTAGGTGTTATCCCCTTCTCTTGTTTAGTAAATCTTTCTCCTGTGTGTGTCCAGAGGCAAGGCGCTTAGCACGAAGACCTCTATGTATGTGAAGCTGTTTTGCTTCTAAATTAACTAATTAATTAATTAATAATTCTACATGAAAGTTACTAAACAATACGTAACAACGTAAGAGTTTTGTAAAACTGTCAAAATTGATGATTCATCTGTTTCGAACAAAACCAACTCACGATACAAAAATAATCATCCAAACTCACCTACAACTACCTTTTTTCTTGACAAAAAAAATGTCGACGTGTATGTGTGCAAAATGTTTATGATATTGACAGATATTTTTAACCGTTTCACAGCTGTTTTATATTATTTTTCAATAAAATGTACTTCAAAAGAAGAAATCTGAGCGTTTTCAATCTTATATTTGGTTTGAAATAAAAACATTTTTTAGAGGCAAGGCACATAGTATGCAGTCCTCGACATAAAAAATACAGTTGAAGTCAGTTGTGACTCTTGAATAGAATAGAAAAACATTTTGAAACTAAGTTGGCAACTGCTCGGAAAATCTTTTGTTTGTTGCTGTTGTTGCTAGACTAAGCGCCATTTTTTAGAAATACTTTTCCTTGTTCTTAATGTGCAACAGGATATTCAGTTACCAATGAGTTTAAACTAGAAGGTGTAGAACTAATTTTTACTAAGTGTGTTTCATGCTGAACATTAAGTTTTCTATATTGTGGAACTATACTTGATGTCAATCCCATTTCTTTGAAAACTGCATTACTGCATTCATTGTGGATGAATACAAGACAAGATTTTGCGGAAAAATGAAAGGCAGGATCACTTGTATGATTTCTAGGAGTTGTACGCTGGAACATTATGTGCTTCATGTGATTGAAAAATGCTTAAACTTTTGACTTGATGAAGTATGACGTATACTGTAGCAGAGAAACAGGGCACAAGGTGAGTCCTTCTAATTTAGTTTCAAAGTATCGTATACATAACTGCATGTCGTTTATTTATTATCATGACGACTTATTACCCAACGGCTAACTGTTTTTAGAAAAGAAACATGTGGTTCCAAGAAATGGGTGGGGATCCATTAATTAGATTATTACGAGGTATTATTAGTAAATGTCGATATATCGTCGCATCAGAGAGTAAGATATCCTACGAGGCGACGATATATTTTACGAAAACTGTAGTTATTTCTGCTAGTATAATAGTATGTATGGTACAAATAGTCAGTAGGGTTATTTTGCAATAAATATTAAAATTTACTTGCATTAAATATGAACGTTACTATCGTCTAACAAGAATAAATTTTGATTATAAAATGCGAGGTTTTACTGAATTCAAATGTTTTTTGATTCACCACTAGTTTAATATTGATTTACCAAACCTTTTACAAAGCATAGGAAAAAGATAGTGCACATTTTTTTCTGCGAATTGCCAGTAAGTTTCATCATCTTTACTTTTCAATGTATTACATGTAACTTAAGTGCACATGCAACTTCTGGCGCTTAAATTCAGCTGGCACTTAAATTTAGCGTTGTAAATTTGAAATAGTTTTCGCGATGAAAACAATTTGTTCTTCCATTCCTATTTTTCAAGTTGAAATATTTCAACAATATGAAATTTTCAGATTGTGTGAATACCTGATAATAACTGATATTTTAAAATTTACATTTTGTAAGCATACTGCTGAAATTCAGTCAATAAAATAATTTCATCTTAAAATATATCAAATGTAAGTTTAATTTTAACGTAACTGAGGTACAATTCTCTTTTATAATTTAAAAAAAAAAGAAGTTTATGAAGTGAAATATGCTTGGAAAAATGTCTTTGTGTAACATAATAATATATAAGGTGTACTTTTTCTATAATATTAGTAAGCGTAGCAAAACTGTTTTTCGTTAAAACTATACACTTAATACTGATAAATCTGTTGTGAAAAATTAGTTTCTGAAAACCCCCTTGCGTTATTTTCAAGTTTAAACTAATTCATAGCCCAGGTTCGTGTTTTTTTAGTGTGTTAAAACATCTGCCAGGAATTGTGAGGTTATTTTACAATGTGAAAAAAAAAATGTATGGTATTCACAAGAAGTCTCTTTAAGATTATACTTTAAATCCGTATGTCGTATCGATATTCCTGGATCAACTTTTTTTTTTTTAAATTTTGCACTACAAAATATTTTTGACTGTTTTAAAAAGATCATTGAAACAAATTTCAATTTTGCATGGTGTTTATTATAACAAATTCCTGTATTTGACTTATATACGAGTTTCGACATTTATATGCATCATAAAATTGCAAGTGTGCAATTATAAGTGTCAAAGTCTGCAATGAGTTTTTAAATAACCTTCTTTATTTAATGATTTTGATATTTCTGGAAGCAAATGGAAGATTTTTGCGTGCAATTCTTATTTAATGCAAAAACCGCTAGCGTTTTGTATCAAACGTCATCTTCAATGATAGGTGATTTTGCGATTAAAACGTACCTAGTTCTATTATTTTCGTTATCGTTAACTAGTATTTCTTATTTTTTTCAACACTCTTAAAATAGTACGTTTGTTTCCAACACTAATATGTATTCATAAACCACAAGTGAAAAGTCTGCAATGTAAAGCTAAATGCTATGTTTAATCTGATGCTTCTGAATCAACGGATTTGTTAGTGTAAATGTAGCTTCCTACTATTATTTTAGACAAAAACCATGTGTATCAATTTATGTTATCCGAATCAACCGTTGAAATTGATTTCAAGTGCAAATTATTATTCTTTTAGATTATTTCGCATTTTAAAACATTTTACTGATATTTCAAAGACAAATTAGTCAACTAGTCGGGTTTTTTTAAGCGCAATTATCAAACACTGTTTGACATTTATTATGAGATGGAAAAAGCTTGAATTCAAGTTTATTTTAATAAATCACCGAAATGTCGTGTTACAAGAAATTCAAATATCAATTGTGATGCACCTTTTAAGACACATTCTAGATCAAAATTAAAAACATAATTCTAATTTTTTAAAAAGGAACCAGCCCGTTTTTCTTTTCTAAAATCTTCAGAGAGGAGTTTAAACATCATTGAAGCGATTATTGCAGTTTTTATCCTTTTGTTTCATTTATAAAAGCTACAATGTTTAAAAAACAACATTTTTCGCTGTAATACACATAAATTTGCAGTGTTACGATTTATCGAATGCATATTTTAGCCGCTTTTCAAGAATATTTTTTCCTGGAGCGATATACGATAATGTTCACATGCGGAAAAGCTCACATTTCATAAAAGCTTTTACACAATTTCAAAGCATCTATGTATAAGGTTACTTTGCTAAATTTTCAAGAATGCATCATATGAACAGGTCTTTGCTTCAGTATGCCAAATATTATAGATTGCTTGGTATATATTGCTTGGTGAAATATTTTCGCAAACACATAGAACTTTCGCAAACACACACAAAGAATCACATATAACTTTAGAACCGGTAAACGGTTCTAAAGTTCTATGTGATTCTTTTTTGTTTTAACACTAAGGTTATTAACGTGTATACTTCAAACGTATTTTAGTTATTTACTGGACAGATATACTGATACTTGCTTTTAAATTGAGCATACAGCTTAAAACAAAGAAGTAGTAGCGAGAAATAATCTTCCTAATGTTTCTCAGGTAATGCAAAAAAACACATTGCCCATCATAAAATAGTATTTTTGAAAAAAATATTGTAAATATAATCATTTAAAAATTTTTCAACCTTTTTTTTTTAAACTGAATCGTTCTTTTCTTGAGAATAGTTTCTTTCAAGATATGAAAACACGGAAAAAACTATTTCTAAAACTTTACTCAGACTATCTTTTTACTTAGAACTTAAAATATATTTTATCACGTACTATGCACGATTAAAAAATCAAAAATGTCCTAATGCAATTTATTTCCTTTGCATAAGCAAAATAATTTTTGTTTACATCTTGCTTTAGCAAAAACAAGGGAATGTTGGAAAACATTAAAACCAACGTATAGCGTTCTTTATGCGGTCTTTTTAATGTTTGTGAGTTGTAATACACAAATACAAGAACGTGTCAGAAAAGATTGCATTTTGATAAAATGTTTCTTTTCCAACGAACTTTAAATTGAATGAAAAAAAAAGGGGGAGGGAGATCACGTTGACTAAACTTTTGGCGAAATGAAGACCAGCGAGAATTTTTTTTAACCAAGCAAACGTGTACGAATGTACTAAAATGCGGCATAAATCTAATTCCTTAAACTAACTGTAGTACGAATGAAGTAAACATGAATCCAAATTAAAATTAGACGTGAAAAAATAAGAAACTAAGTATTGATTTAAGCATTGTATTTACGTCAACAGTATTTAAATGTCTGTCGATAAATTCACTGTTACTGATAAGTAGTTAACTTTCCTGTTTTGGGAAACAGATCGTTCTCTTACGTGAAATATGTCCACAGAGCATTAAAATGATTTTTGCTTTTTTTAAATGCTGATTTTTAAATGGTTACGAGGTAAAGGAATGGGGTTATTGTACTTTCTCTTCAAAAGTGTAGTTGCATCTTTGAAAAATGATCAAACTGTTTAACTAACTAAAAAGTACAACTTTAACAAAAAGATTTGAAAATGAATGTTTTTTTTCCTTAAATGGCTGTCATAACTAAAATAAATTTCATGTGTAATATTTTTTTAAAACTTTCTGAGAAATTCTGTAAATTCTATTGTTTGGCGGCATTGCTAAACGATCAAAATTAATTGAGATAAATCCGAAATTTTTATATTTTAAAGTTTTACTACGCAATACGCTATAGTTAAGCAGACTCTTCAAACTATGTCAACACAGTGCATTCTGAAAGCTAATATCTAACATAGTTTGGGTAACTTTGATCTGGTATTCATCCCAGATAATAAGAAAGATATAATCTGGTTAAATTTGTAAAGAGGAGAAGATTTTTAAGCTGGTGGGGGTCAAATTTTAATATAGATTTAATATAGCTATCTTTCTCCTTACGAAAATATCTTTAAGCACTCGAGGAAAATAGAGACCTGATATCGGTAATAAGTAGATATGAGCCCACGAAATAGAACATTGAACGCAATTATTTTCAAAATTTTTTGCACATTCCATAAGTTTTCGAAAATATTTTTTTTTCTGTCATAATGTGAAGTCTTTTCCGGTGTTATCAAATTATAATGAGATTTGGATTGACTCCCTTTCAGTCAAGTTGAAAGTCTGTAAGAAAAATGAATATTAATTCAAAACCAACTAAATCCATGATTCTTCTGAACAGACACTGGGAAAATGTATGGGTAACATTAGACACAATATTTTTAACATTAGCTGCATTGGTTTTATGGATTTTTTTTATAAAATCAGACACTATAATTATTTTTTTAAAAAATGCGTCTCAGTTTAACGTTATTTAAATCTAAATAAATTTATTACGAAAAACTAAGTAAAAAGAGCGTAAAATATATGTTCCTAAATTTTAGCTACTAATATGATATATGTTTAGTACTGGAAGGCTATTATACCATATTATATGAATTAACTTTCTGATTTGAATCTTCAGGCAAAATAAAAACAGATCGCATATAGTATATTGAAACTTGTTCATTGAAATTATTATTTTTTCTATCCCCTTTCCCCTCTTTTGAAGAATAGGATAGACAGGATACTACGTAAAAGAGTAGGTCACTTCCTTCAACAAAATAGTGCGGTATTTTTCAGTTAAGAAATCAGAAAAAGAATGTACATGATTATAAGTTATGGTGGCGAAAAGGAAGACAGAGTATTTAATTTTGAGTCACTATATCGCTGAAAAAATGTTGAAATCAGATAATATCCAATCGCGCAACGAGACGGAAAATTCGGAAAAAAGAGAAATTTCATCGTTTCATTTTTTTTTCTTTAAACTTTTGCTTCAATGGTTTCTGAATGCTATTGAACGGCGACGTTGCTATTGGTGAGATCTTAAAAATAAAAATAATTATTGAAATCGGATTGCATCTTCCGATCTCGCAACAAGCCTAAAAATTCAAAAACGTGAAGAAATTCATCGCACCCTTGATTTTTGAATTGTTTATTATTTATCTGACATACGACTAAAAAGTTGTTACAGATGCTTCCATACAAGAAATTAGTAATTGAATTTTCTGATTATCGATCCCCTTCCGGTTATTTCGAAGCACTTATTGGGACTGATCAGTTTGATTAATATTACTATATAATAATTTATTTAAGAAAAAATTAATGATTCGCAACTGCAATATTGAACCTGCAAAAAACCGTAATACAAGAATAACATAATCTGTTGTTTTTGAAATTCAGTAGAATTAACTTAAAAAGACAGTTGTTTGTAAAGAATAGAATTTTATTTTTTCCTTTTTCAACCCCTCTCCCAAAAAATGCAGTTGTCTTTTGCAACATTTTTTACGTATACTACCAAAAAACAAAAGAAAAAAAAATCCGCTTCAATTTAAGCCGGGGGGGGGGATGTTGAAAAAGTGCAATTCTTAAAACTTTTCAATCACACTTGTGCAATGCGAAGATAGTATCAGATTTTTAAAAATTGTGGTCTTTGAGTCATTACCTATTCCCCCTTTTTTGCTATATACGAATCCCAAATTTCGTTTTCTTCACACGCCTCTCTTCTCAAAACTCTTAAAAACCCTGTTAGAAACTTTTTTAAAAGCAATTACAAACTCTGTTTCTCAAACAAAAAAGTAAGATCTATTGTTATACTAACATCATCACGGATCCCTTAAAAGTTAAAACAAATGTAATTTAAACTCAAATTTATCCGGTATTTTTCTGATAAATGAATTATGGATTATCTGGTAATATCAGGGCCGTATACAAGGAGGGGGGGGCTTTGGATTTAACCCCCTCCCCGCCGAAAAATTCGGTTTGACATTTAAATGTTCGTTTATATTTAAAAATTTCAAAACAAATATTTTTCCAAAACTCAAATATGCCTTTTACATGTAAATTAACTACATAAAACTCTTTCATAATAGATAACCCGAAGACTTGAACATTATCACAAATTGCGCAAAGCTCCGCGTAGAAATTTTTAAACCTTTCCCGAAATTATTTTTTGGTTACAGCAGTGGGTAATACACAATATACATGAAAATACTCTTAGCTATTTTTTACATCAACTTCCTTACCACTTTGAAAGTTAAATTTAAAATACTTAGGGTTTAAACTTAAAAAAAATTCCGATTTACATTTAAATGATAATCACTTAAGAGAAATTTATTACATTTTTTTCTAAACAAACATTTAAATTAAACATATTATGAGTTTACACAAAATATTTATGCATTCTTTTACACTGCAGTTCACTAAATCTAAGGTGTGGTTACACTAATGGTTAGAAACCATTCGTAGAAAAAACATATTTCTAACAAAAATGCGTATTCATTGAATGTTTAAAAATCACTTCAAATCAAATTTTTGAAATCATAATCAAAGCTCGCGAGATTTATTTCTCAAGAGTACTTGCATATAATAATGAATATTCTTCCACCTAACGAGAAAATGAAAAATAAGTTAAATTTCAGAGTAATAAGCGGTTTAGCAGATTAAAACCACGCTCAACGTTATGAAAGAGGTGAATTAATTATCCTGTTTAATCGCATGGGGTTTTATCGCATTCATACACTTCGCAAGCTGAGTCACTTTCTAAAAGAGGAGACTGGTCTTGGAAATATTATTTCATTTCATTCAAATATATTTGTGTGAGTTTTAATATGGATATATTTCTCTTCATTCACATTCATCAAGTGCGTAAAATTTTACAAATAAAACATATCAATGGAAAATTAATATGTAATGAATCATCTAGAGCAATGCAATACTACTTGCATAGCTATTTGAACTGATTGATGATTAAAATTTTCGTTCCTATCAATATGTGATTGCAAGTACAACTTCATATTTTTTCCTAATATTAGCTTTATTAAATAAAAATAAACTTATATTACGTCAGTTACATTTTAACAATGATGATACGAAATACGTTACATATGATTGTTTTATTGTTCTTTTAGTTTGATCACATTGTTGTAAATACCTAAATGTGGGGTGCGATGAGGTAATGATGAACGAAAAATTTGCACTTAATTACTTTTTTCGTCAGTAATTAGTTGTTAACTGCAAAAACCTTGCACTCGAAGTGCATACCATCGTTTTTTTTAACTTTTTTTTTGCCATCTTTCATCCAAGTCATCTACACTAAAGCAATACAAGCATTTTATTATAATTATTATGCTGATAATTACCTAGGTTATGTACCGAGACCTAACTTTAACTCACAGAGCAACAGCTTTTAATTAACTTTATTTGAGTGTTCTTTTTCAATTCCTCCGCTTTCTCGTATCAAAACTTAATGATATTATAAGATAGGCATGCGTAATAACATGCTTTTCTTTAGATATACGCATAAATTGAGGCACATGAGATTGTTTTAACATTACGTTACAATTATTCACGTGTATCAGATATTGCACATTTTTTGGCTTCACCGTAATTGATGAAAGACTCTAAAAGCAATACGTATTAGCTTTATCGAAACAGCAAGGTCAAATTCAACCTAGATGTAAAAAAATATAAAAAAACAAAATATAACTAGAAAGTATAAAATGATAGAAGATGTTTCTTGTCCTTAGTATTAATAATACTCGGTGGAATTTATAAACGCTCAGCTTATAGAATAACACAGCTTAAATTATATTGAAAGTAAAAGCAATATTTTTTCTGGTGAGTTTAAGCAATGGACCATTAAATGATAAAGAGCGCAATGCATACAGTACAAAAAGTAGGACTAGTTACAGAGAAACTAGTTCAAATAATCTTTCCAAAAAGTAAACTAGTTTTTGTAATAACTATAGTCGTTATAAAAAAAAACCACAAAACGAAATGTTGAAAAAAAATTGGATTTTTTTTTTTTTTTTTGCCCTTAAGTTTTATATGTGTGGTGAAAATGTGCATATGTTCTAATTTTCAAACAAGAAAGTAACCGAAAAGCAAATATTCGAGTCTATTTCCCATTTGGATTGGATTTAGAAATTGACTCTTTTTTATCTCATAAGTAAATTAAAAGAAAGTTTATTCTCGCTGAGCTCAACAAACTAAAGTAATGTAACCAACTTTGATAAATCATACGATGTTTTATTTAGCGATATATCTTGAACTTTTTTTCTTCAAGAAACTATTCATACATTTTAATAACGTTGATGTATGGATGAATATTTTCTGATCGCTGTTTGGTCCGTTACTTCAGGTAATACTTATAATCAAATAGCAGAGATGAGGCTTATTTCTCCCAAGAGAGAAGAGAAGTTATTGAATTAGCATCAAACTGCTGCAGAAAGCATTATCTTCGTTTTTAGGAAGGTAGTTACAGCTGCATTAGAGAAAACTTTAGGTAAATAAATATTTTTGGAGGATGCAAATAAATTCTGAAAACAGATAAGATAAAATTTCTCTTTATAAAGCATTTCTTTTAAAATCGGCTTAACATTTTAAAATTGGTGATTTTAGCATTTTGTTTGAGTATGCTGTTGCTATAATAAAAAAGTTTTTGTTATACCTTTTATGTTCGTATGTTTAAATGATCGTATAAACCATAATAAATAAAACCTGAAAGGGTGCATGTGTTTTTTTTAAATACGCATACTTTCTGTTTTAAGTAAGTCTTATTAAATTTTTTCAAGAACGTATACATAAACTTTAGGTATTTGAGAATGGTT
This sequence comes from Uloborus diversus, assembly GCF_026930045.1. Classification (NCBI taxonomy): domain Eukaryota; kingdom Metazoa; phylum Arthropoda; class Arachnida; order Araneae; family Uloboridae; genus Uloborus; species Uloborus diversus. The sequence continues at coordinate 23,070,562 of NC_072737.1, read as the reverse complement.
TCATATGTACTTAAATTAAATTTAATAATTGAAAAATGAGCGCTCATGTTTTCGGGAAAAAATGCAGGTTTGAGAAAAACAAAATGATGCAAATTTACAGATGCCGAAAATGTTGTTTAATTATGACATTTTTTGCAGTGAATAAAAATCTTACAAATTACCTGATATAAATTCAAAATAGTTCAATTACTGCAAAGGAGGAGGTGGGAATGGGTTTGAAAGTAATCTTGAAGGGGCTGATAAAAATACGTATTTTTTTAATGCTTATTACTCTTAAGTGCCCCATGTACCTCTCGCTATACGTTTTTAGCCGGTTGGATGGGACCCTTAATTTAATTTGGATTTTGCATTTAGACCAAGAGTTGTGCAACCCTGATCCATCACCACCATAGGTATTTATTTGGGATGAGATCTCGAGGATTTTGTGTCAACGAACGTATTTAACAGTGTCCAATCATCACCAACGAATATTGTTAAGGCGTCTAAGGACCTTCAATCTTCAAAATTTTCGATTTTCGGGAAAAAATATGTTATGTATAATTTAATTTCGAACAATTTGATACCTTATTTACTACCATACGCAAAAAACTCTTCAATTTATCTTAAAAATGCGTAACCTTTCCCCCATAGAGATTTATGTTAAAAGCAGCTGTTTAATTCTCTTTTTCTCAGGTGCCGCACAGTGGCCAATTTGCCCGATTTAGGTGGACAAAATTGAATTCTAATTTCAGATTTTTTTTGTGTTGGATGTTGTTCTGACATGTCTGGAAGAAACGAAAATGACAATAAAAAGTTTCGGAGTTCGTTCGTTACTCGTGGAGGAACGCGTGAATGAGAGTTTTCGACGATTTTAAAGGCGATTTTAACAAAAATTTTATACTCATAAAAACTCATCTAAAGGCAGACCATGGTTTAATGTACGTTTGTGGTGAATTTTCTTGGGTTATGTAGACTCTGAAGAAGCTATTCCATTTTTTTTATTAATTTTTTAACCATCTACTTGAAATCGGTGCATTTTTTCAGTCAAGTTTTTAGCGAAACATTTTCACATCTGCGACTTCAATTACCTCGAATTGACGAAAACCAGAAAAAACCAGAATGATTTTGCCACTAAAAGTAACACTGAAACCTCCTCTTTCCAGCCATACTAAACTTTTTTTGCGCATTTTTACGCTAGATATTTTATTTCCGAAATTAAGTGTCTATTGTTTTACGAAATTATGTTTAATTGTATTCAAGAAATTATGTTTTTATTTATACAAAATAACTAAGGTATACCTTAGTTATTCTGGAAAGAGAGAGAGAGACAATCCATATTATGTTTTGAAATTTGTGAACAGTTACCATTCTATATCCTTCCTACTTGTTATTAAAAGAAATTTCTTCATCTAAATTTTTAATTCTTTATTCAATTTTCCTCATTTTAAATAGATTTGTGAGAACTGTTTATTTTTACTACATCAAATAAATCAGAGAAAATGTTGCAATTAAAAAAAAAAAAAAACAGTCAGTCATGCAGCATAACTAAATATGCGAATTTTCACCATTTTCCTTGTCTATCAAGTAAGTCGTTTCTGGGTGAATGTAGGGACTAATTTCTTTATCATGTGGGGTATCATGTTACATGTATTTTTCTACGCTGAATCGATTGAGATCATCCCCGTCTTCGTAGCTTGCTTCTGGACCGAGATAGAGCCAAAAACGTACGAAAAACAACGTTTTTCGACCTGTAGCGTGCTCTAGCTCCACCGCTGTTGGATTTAGAGGGCCCATCTTCGAACGTAGCCTGTTCAATTACCTAAAGAATACGTGTAATTTTTTTCAGATTTTTAAATGCAAAGTTGCGACCCGTAGAGCACAAAGCTGTACATACATATATACATACATACATACATATATACATATATAGAGGTTTTGACAGAGAAAATTGACAAAATGGATCGACTTACAAAAATTGGATATTTTGGTTTCAACCGTGCGTCTTCAGCAAAGTGACGTCATACATATATACATATATATACGTGTATACATACATATATATACATACGACAAAATCGTCAAAATTCACCATTCGATGCTTTGAGGTCTGAAACACATTTTGAATGGGTCCGCTGACCAGGTGCACCCCTTTTTTCAAACTCGATCAAACGCAATAAGTGAATTTTCTGTGAAAATTCGCTAAAAAAAACACTAGTTTTAGTTATTTTGGGGGAAAAACAAGATTTTTAGTGGTTTTTTGGCGATCAACAAGGGAAGGAAGCATTTTAGACCTATGAACTAGGGTATATTCGTAATCAGCGTAAAATGTCCTGTAAGGCAGGCTCATTAAATAACTTTGTAAACCTAAATAGGGCCAAATTAGTCTGTTTTTGTCTAAAAAAAACACGATTTTTAGTGGTTTTTTGGCGAAAAACAAGGGAAGGAAGCATTTAGACCTATGAACTAGGGTATATTCGTGATCAGTGTAAAATTTCCTGTAAGGCAGGCTCATTAAATAATTTTGTCCACCTAAATCGGGCAAATCAGCCACTGTGTGCCGGTTTCGCCGATTTCTCGTTTTGCGCGCATGATATTTCGGAAAGTTTGTCATATATTTCCGCAAAACTTTTAATGCATGTTTGTCTGGTTTATTTTTATGATCTGAACCTAAATTTATTTATTTATTTAAAATTATTATTATTATTATTATTATTGAAAATGTATAAGTTAATATGAAAACTTTTCAAAATTTTGTCAAAAATATATTTTTTTTTAATATTAACTTCCTTTTTTAGTAAAATTTAAGCTCAGATCATAAAAATAAATCAAACATCCATGAAAAGTTTTATGGAAATATATAAGAAACTTTTTGAGATATCATGCGCGCTAAACTTAAACAGCTGCTGTTAACATAAATATCTATGAGGAAAGTTTACGCATTTTTAGGATAACTTGAAAAGTTTTGGCGTATGGTAACAAATAAGGTATCAAATTGTTCATAATTAAATTATGAATAACATATATTTTTTCCTGAAAGTCAAATTTTGAAGGTTCTTCTCCGGCTGTCGTCGATCCCTTAACCCTCCAGTTTAAGCCTTACGTATAATAAATCAGGCAAAATCAGTTTGCTCACAAAAGAGCAAATTAATAGTTCTGTAGTATTTAAGTAAGTGCAAGATACTTCGCTACGAAAACATTTACTACAATTGTCTGAAAATTTAGAAATCTTACCTGATTAAAAAAAAAGCACGCACAAAATATTAAATTTTTTTCCAACAAATAACACAAGATAAAAACAACATATTAGCAATAACTGTCCACTTTATAATTTAAAAAAAAAAAAGTAGAAATGGGAGTGAAGTTGCGTGATATACCCTAATAGGTCTGGTAAATTTCATAATGCGCGTAAGCTTTGTGCGTCAAGTGACATCCTTTTATGATCCCTTTTTAAGTCACTTGCTGAAGTTGAAGCAGATTTCTAAAACGTATGGATAATCATGCAGGCTTTAATTCTATCTTACTAAATGATAAAACATGTCAGGCGAAACCAGAAACATCCTGAATATAGTATGGCTCAAAAACAGTTTTGAAATGGTATGGCTTATACTCACTTTTATTGCGTTTATGAAACTGTTTTGACATTGCTTGCCTCTTTCATAGGCCGTGCATTCATTTAAATTTTGAATGTCTTAAATAGTTACGAAGATTTTCATAATGTTTATATTTGCACACGAGCCTCGATATTATAAACCATAATTGAAAATAAAATCATGATGGTTAAATATTATTTGGGTCAATAAAAACGATTATCCTTGAAGTAATAGATTAAAAAATTGAAATATTATTTTTAAAACCAGCACTTGAAGAAGCAAAACGTAGCCAACAATCGCAATGTTAAAAGTAATGTTTGGAAGTATCAGTAGCTGATATCTTGTATCTGACAATTTCAATGAAGCAGAAACATTTTTGAGCATAAAACACTTAATATTTTCTTCAATAAGTTATAAATCTTTACTGAAAATCTTGTTATCTTCAAAAACTACCATATTTATAGAATCAATTGAAGACGAAAATGTTAGAGATAGGAATCAAAATATTGTTTAATTTTATTTTGAGGTTTATTTTGTAGTGAGGATATTAAAACCATTAAGTATCAGATGTTTTCAATAACGTTTCAAATAAAAATATGATTTATGAACGCAAAACTTAGTTCAAAGATGATATGTTGCATATTAAAGTGATTTATTTGGTGAATTATCGTTCCGAAAAATGATACATATGTAAACGATCTGTAGATAATATTGTGTTCAATAAGGAAAACAGTTTTTAAATGAATATTTTAAGAAAAAGTTATATAAATGCATCTTAACATGAATAATTTAAGTTTACCGAAAGACCATTAGTTGTGTATGTTATGTGGTGCGTAAAACGCAGTAAGGAAAACGAAAAAAAAGTACGTTTGTAATAGAAATACACATGTATCATTTTTGTATTAATAGATCAAAGTAAATACAACATATCAAAATAATAGTTCTTTTGCTTTTAGTTTTATATTAACCATATGCATGTATAGTGCGTCGCAAAAGTTTAAGCACAAAAAAATAAATAAACAATGTATTAATTTGAATTTTTGGCATCTTGAATTTAAATTATGAGTTTCGCAATCACGAGCGTGTGTGTGCATGCATTCATGTGTCATCTTTGCTTCAATTCATGAAGCAAAGATCCGGATTCAGGTGATATATTTGAAATTAAAGTATTTTAAGAAATCGAGTTTATTCCACTCGTTTCACGTAAAATGTGACTCCCATTCGTCGAAGTTGTTCCACGTGACTTCATATCTTTGCCTCAACAGTTCTTAAGACAATGATTAAACTTGCTCCCTTCACTTTCTAATTCCTGTTCTTTGGGGAAAATTGCATGCGTAATATCGGAACTAAAGAATGAGTGTTACTTTATTTAATGAAAATATATTAGTTTTGGACGGCTTAGCTGAGTTATCATTGTATAAGCATGAGGGAGAGGAGATATCCGAAGAAATCATATGCTGCAAGTATCAAGATGGCAAAATGTCTAAGATATATTAAACCTTTGAATTAATTTTGAGTTCCTTTCTTTGCTTTCTAAATTGCACACAAAGTACAAAAAATTGTCAAAAAATTGTGGGTGGTTACTTGAAAGGTGCTTCCAATGGGATATTTCAGGAACACAACTTATAAGTAACTACTTCTCTACAAAAGAATGAATTACATATGAAAATATAATTGTGTACACAATTGTGTCTACAAGAGTGGTTGCCAATATTATTCTGCAATAGGAGCTCAAACCAGCGAAAGGGAATCTTTCGAAAGGATCTGGGGCAGATTCGTTCCCAAAAGTTTGATGAGGGTCGTTTCATGACATTTTTCGTTCCTTCAATATCAGGTTTACTATTTGCTTTCGATGACGAAGACGGAGTAGAAATAATCGAGGATTCTCCCAAAGTTGATCAAGCGATTGTAAGTGCAGTGGTGTCAGGAGTGGGATATTGACTACATAACTCGGTTCTTTGGTAAATCACTGTTTAATACATGAAATTACATGTTCATTCTTCCAGTGACCATTTTCCTCTGACTGCCAGTGCAGATTCTCAGTTAGCCTTGTGAGACTTCAAGTGGTTGCGCACTTGGGGTTTCCATAATTGCGCAATTGAAATTTCTCATTTTGCTGATGAATTTATGGGTTTCCCACATAAGGCATAAAACTCTAAAAGTATTTGTAATTGTGAATTCCAGCTAAGAATTAGTTTAGCAAAAATTATTTGTATATCCGTGGATAAAAAAATCATTTAAAAGCAAATAAACAAAAACATATGTAAAGATTACACATTTTGCACTCTTCTTACTGGGAAGTCATTTTTTAAACATCATTCTTCCAAATTTCACGCTTTTCAGCTTTGAACGATTTTCATCTAAATTCCAACAAAAAACGTAAAAAAAACAAAAACGGGGTCCACTGTAAATTTGTTTATACTAATATTTGAAAACAAAACTGAAGTTTTACGAATAAACGGAAGCTAGTTCCTGGCTTAAGGGGATTATTATAACTAGTACTTGTATTTTCGAAAGTATTGCTGCACGGAACGCAAGTTTAATAGTAACTACACAATAGATATCATCTTTAATTCTGCGGCGGGTAATGAATTCAAAAGTAGGTCACATAGTTTAGACAATAGACACCATTTCATTTCGAGCCAAACAAGCATGCCAGAGAACAGTAAGTATTCTAGACTAAAGCTTTGTTCGTGAAAGGGGCACAAATTTCGAAATACACTCAAATTTCAGTCCGATTCGGGATACATTTTGATATTTGAAGTAAAATTAAATTGGTTTCAAAGACGTATTTCAGTCCGACTTGAGCTAATAATCGTGTCATAGAATCACTGGATGCAGAATGGGTATTACTACCAGAACGTCGACACTGGTTGTAAATTATGGATTTCATTTATTTGGAAATGCTAAGATTGGAAAAACATTAAATTAATGACAAAATTAAGTTTCATTTTTTGACTTAACTAAGGATAAAAATCATATTGTATAATATTTGTTAGTAAATGATGGGGCTTCTTTTGGAATTGTTTCCATAAATATTATTCTTAAACTTAATTGCTGAAAAAAAATATCGAATAAGCAGGAAAACGTATTAAAAAAAACTGCGTTTAAAATGGTGAAGTAAATAAAAACGTAGCGTAAAGGAAGTAAAAAAATAATTTGATAATATAAGGATACATTTATTTAAGTCAATGTTCTATTTATTGTGGTTTTTATACAAAACAGCAATTTCTTCAACTAATTATACAACGAAAACATGTTTTTTTTTTCTATCCATCAGTTGATTTAATAATTTAAATTTGCGACCATGAAGAGAAAATCTTAACAAAGTAGTAAGTAAACTTTGTTTTTTTCTTATGTTTTATTCAGTCATTGATGACAACACTAAAATGATTTTGTGTTAGTTTTTAGAATACTTTTCGCTAAAATTCTCCAACTAGCAAGATTATAAAGAAATTTTAAACTTTTTCTTAAAAATACATGTAACATTATATCAGCATATTTTTACACTAACATGAATAACGCAGAAGAAAGGTCTATTTACTCTCCGATTAAGCAAAGTACACATTGCTTATTTAAAAAATACAATACTATTTAGTATTTTACTAATCTTCTAAGAAGTACTTGACTATTTTGAGGAATATTTTATAGCTAAATGTACCAGAATTTGCATTTAGTAATATTTCTGGTAAAATTCCGTCATTTTTTATTGTAACCAAATTTTACAAGATATTGCCTATTAAGCATTTTGTGAAAATTCCACACACATTTTTTTTAATTTTATGTTTCTAAAAATCAAGTAATTTACCTTACTTAATGGGAAAGAAAAAAAAACTGCAGTGAAAAACTTTTTGTTAAAAAATAAGTCATGATAAAACAATCTTGACTTGACCTGCAGTCTGTATCTTTTATACGTTTGCTATTTTTATTTTTTTTAAAATTTGATTTGTGCTCCAAAACCAGTACTAGATTAAATTGTTTTGATATATAATGTATTGCTGTGACGTTGTGTTTTTTTTTTTTTTTTTGAATTCATGATTCACATTTATAAGGTTTAAGTTATTTTTTACGTAGGTACTTTTTGTGAAACACATTAAAGAATTATTAAATTTAATATTTACCCTATTAATATGTTTATAATCTAAAAAGCAACATTTCTTTTTTATAGACAGTATTATATGAGTTTTAATAGCATATAAGCCGCTTTCAGGTAATCCTCTGATAAGCTCATGGTTTTTTTTTCTTTTATATATTTCCTAAATATCGTCGGATTTTAACTTGAGGGTTTAGTCTTTCGTATAAAAATTTTTGTTTACTATTATCGTGTTAGGAAACAGTTTTTGCATGGATTTTCCAATGATTTCGGATTTTTATTGTACGAATAAACTAATGCAACTAACATCAATTTTATAATTCTTTTAAGTATTGCAGAAGAGGAAAAAATGAACCAGGAAATAATACAGTGAAATCGCTTTGCAACAAACATCAAGGAACCGAAGATTTCTTTCTTTGTTAATGTTAAAATAAATTGTAGATTTTGAAAGTAAAGGTTCCAATGCAAAGGAAACATATCTCATTTGCTGAGAAACAGTAGTTTAAACCATTGTACAAAACTATGTATTACACCATTCAACGAAAAAGTATTTCCCTTGTCCCGCACGTGACAATTTTTATATATATTTTTTTTAAAGTAACGAAATCTGTTTAACGTATCACACATTCGCTTGTAATTTATTAAGCAATACATTTTTTATCACTAGCCCTTTAAAGTATTAGTTTTAATAAAATATGAGGCGTTACGTGCGGGACAAATTTGCCGTTTTGAGTGGAAAAGCCCAAACATCCTAATGTCTATTTCGTTTATAATTTCAGAAAATTATGTTTTTACAGGAATCTAATAGCAAACCAGTAAATGGTGAAAAGCATTCAATGCAACGGAACGAAAAAAAAAGTCGAAACGGACTTTTTTTTCAGATGGGGAATATGGAAAGTTAACGAAAAACAAACCCTATATTAACAAAATAATTTTAAAAGAAAAAGAAAACGTTCGCTAAAACTCACCAGAATTGCTTAAAAGAAATACTATATTATACATTTAAGTTGGAAGTTTTAATTGAAAATATATATTTTTTTAATTTCAACTTTACCAAAAAGAAGTAAAATTTAGGGAACGCTATAGAATATGTTTAAAATAAAATTTTAGCTAAATAAAACCTACCTCAAGAAATACGTAACGACAATTATGCTTAATCTTGTAAAAAAGGAGTAAAACTTGATGCGGAAAGAAAATTGATTTTCATTTTATTTGCTTTGCATATAATAAATATGTGTTGAGAAAATCTCCAGCTGCTTTTATTTTAAAAGAACAGCATTAAAAAAAATCTGTCTTTAACTCCTCTTTGGTTTGGTTATCGAAAACGTCCAATGTTTATCTCTTTCAGAAAAATATATTCTTAGAAGAAAGCTTAACAAAATGAAGAAATGTGCCCTTTTATAAAAACCATGATATTTTATTTTAACAGATACCTAAAGTAATTTTGTTCCTGTAAGTAAACTTGGAATAGATTTTCATAACTTTGATGTATGGATGAGCGTTTTTAGACCGCTGTTCAGCCCATTACTTTAATGTTTTAGATAATACTCATAATCTAATAGCTGAAAAGATGCTCTTTTTTTACCCGAGGGAGGAAAGAGTTATTGAATTAGCATTAAACCGTCGTAAAAATAAATATTTTTGTTTCTACCAGAGGTAGTTAAACTTGCATCAGAGAAATTCTTTTGAAAGTACACAATAAATATTTTTTTTTAAACAGAGAATAAATGTTAAGCAAGGATGAATTGCAATTTTTCTTCATAAAATATTATTTCTATCAGAAACGGGGATAAGACTTTTACAGGTATTTATTTGCAGGAGGAAAATTTCATAAAGTATTAAAGGTATATATTTTTAATTCTGCTTTTTCAGACGTCTTTAAAGGAAAATTAAAAAAAAAGAATGAATTTATTTGTTTTACATTCTGGTGAAAGACACTGTGTTTCAAGTTGAAAATAAAAAGCTTTGAAACTTTGACTTGCATAGTTTTTATTCGAAATATTTGTGAAATGCACTTTGTTTTTCTTGTTTCCACTTAAAGCCTTACAATTTTTAGTATGCAGAATGTTATTATTATTATTGCCTTTTACAAAAAAAAGAAAGTATTGTATTCGCGAAAAAAAAAATTCACTCAAAAATCGACCTTAATTTCCGTTTTACTCACCCCCGTATGATTGTTGAGTTTTTTTATTTTTTCGACTCCATCACACGTGGATAAGTGTCCAAGAACGTATATACATGCGAAATATCCATTTTGAAATTCCCGAATTAATTGCAACGAGTTTTCTCGTGACGTCTGCATGTACGTATGTATGTCGCATAACTCAAGAACTGTATGTTCTAGAAAGTTGAAATTTGGTACGTAGACTCTAGTGGGGTCTAGTTGTTAATTTCAATGTAAACTCAAGTAGTGTCATAATTTAGCAGACACTTGGCGATATATTGCCAGTATTTTGATCGCCAAGATTGTCGCCAACTTGGCGACAAATTTGGCCCTTTTTTTAAATCTGGTTTTAATTTGGCCATTGTTGGGGATAATTAGAATGTAAACTATTGAATCACAATAAAAGCGCCAATAATGGGGAAATGACATTAAAATTGGTGTAAAAGAAAGTCATTCGATGCAAACATCAGTTCGTTTTTTTGAACTGACTTCTCGATAAAATGATAAATGCATTTTTTTCTCATAAAAAATGAGATTCTTATTAAGACAGTATAGTGTATTTGGTAAGATATTATCACTGAATGGTTAATACTTTCAAAGTAGAAAACAGATTTTTTCAAACATATGTATTTCTACATTGGAGAGAAATTCCTATTTAGATCTTGTCTAGAACTATAAATTCATTCAAACCAACATTTGGATAAACAAGAAAAAAAAAACTTTTATTTCAAGCAAAGAGTTAATTTTTCTTGTACTGTCAGTTGTATTGACAATTAAATTTTAGAATGTTTTTTTGTAATATTCTTAATGTATTTTTTCAACTCAAAGCAATCTTTTATATCCATTTTCTGAAACGTTTGAGGTTTCTTCAAAGTCCTCTGTGAGTACAGGTTAGTTATAAAATAACGCTGTTCAGAGCTCTAGTACAGAAGTGAAGTATTGGACGAAACATTGCCAAATTTCATGGGCGTACACAGTGGGCCATGAGATTTCGATTTCTGAAAAAAAAAGTACAAAAAAATCACCACTGGGGGAAATTTTGGAGTTGAAAAGATGTATTATTGTGAATATTAAAGGATTAAATGCTAACTGCCAAAATATGCATCAATTTTATTCCGAAAATACGATTTTTACTAACAAATGAAGTTCAATATGACCAACATCGAGGTACTTTCCATGTACTGCGCACAAAGCACAATATTTTCCACACATCCGGGGGGGGGGGGATTAATTTTCTCTACCTGCAGTGTTATTCGGTTTTTCAAAGTTGAGATATCGGGAGCATGCCGTAGAAACACCATACCATTAAGAAATCTCCATGGCGGAACGTCACAAGGTGAGAGAGGGCGACCACGGTGGCCATATTGTAGGAAATGTATGACTACCTAATAAATCTGCTATCAAAGAAATGTTGTCGCCATACACTCAGTACCTAAAGCTGAATTTGGGGTGGTGTGCCATCTTATATGAATATTATACAAGAAGAAATCCTTGTTTCCGCGCCAAAATTTCTTTGTGACGACTTTTGGTATTATTCTTCTCTTGTTACGAATTGAAATTTCATGTTGGATTTATTGAACCTTATTTGAAAGCAACAAACATTTGTAGTTAAAAGCTTGATGTGTGCTGAATTTTTTAGCATTTAATTATTCAGTATTCGCAAGTAATACACTTTTGCAGCGCCAAAATCCCACCTGATGGTAAATTTTCGTACTAATGTTTTTTTTTTTTTTCTTTTTTTTTTGCAGAAATCGAAAACCCATGTTCCCATAAAATTTGGCAATGTTTCGTCCAATACTTCACTTTAATATCACATTAACTAAGTGCTACAGTGTGTCACCAAAGTTAAAACACAATGCAAATATTTGACTTACAATAAAACTATACCACGGAGTGCTTCGAATTTTCTATCGTAGGTGGACTGTAATATCTTAAATACCTATCTGAATTTTTGAGAAAAGTTATCAAAATAAAAATCAAATTTCAGAATTTTTTTTTTCGATCTCGCAAACGTTAATGCACAGAAAGAAATATTTACCTCTCACGAAGCATAAAAATCTTTTAGTGTTCTGTAGTATTCTGTAGTATCATTGTCATTAAAAAGGTGAAATATGTGATTTTCAACTGAGATTAAGAGATAACAGGAGGTTTGGGGAGCGAATTCGCCCCACGTTTTCCTAATTACTGCTCTATAAGAATGCATTACATTCTAGTAGAAGTCCCGCGAAAATTCCTAGTTGCACTCTTACGGATTTAAATCTGACCAGATTACTAACAAGCTCAATACAAGACTATTCTACGAAGTAAAACATAGTAATACCCTTGTACAATGAGAAGTGTTTCCAATTGTTGTCCTGCTAGAAGATCCAATTTGGATCACTGCTATGTTCACCTAACGACAACCAATATCCACTCACAATTTGTTGACATTTAAAAAAAAAAAATTGTGTGCAATGTAGGCGGCAAATAAAGGTACTCTTTTTAAAACAAACGGCTCGAGAAATCCTTGACAAGCTACAATCTTGTTCACTGTAGCATATGCTCTTCAGATTTTTCCTGCAGTCACACTGGGGTCATTCCATGTCAAGTGATCCAAAATTTGGGAAATTTTTTCCCTCACCCTTTTGTATTTCTTTGAAATTTGGCTCATCGATTGTACCCTTCGAGGTAATCAAAAGTCCAAATTTTTAGATTTTTATCTCTATTATTTTTTTATTTATGACACTTTGATTTTTCGAAAAACCTGCTTTTTTTCATGGATGTTTGAACATAAAATGGACGATAACTCAGCGCCAAATATAGATAGAAAGATTTGGTAAAAAGCGATTTAAAGTACATTAGTTGCTGTTTAATTGGATATGCAACATGACTAATTTAAGAAAATTTTTAATTTTTGAAAAATGAAATTTAAATTTTAAATTTACATTTTTTAGAAAAGGTATAATGAATTTTTTTTTAAAAATTCTCAAAATTTTGTGTGTATTTTATCTTTATTTGTGCAAAGTTTCAAGTTGGGATCTCAATGGGATCATATTTTTATGATTTTTTAAACAAAATTTGACTTATGAAATAATGACATTTTTCAGATTCTAACTAGTTAAATATGGGGTTTTCTTACTGGGGATGGTCTAGTAAGTATTAATTGATCATGATTATGCTTGAAATGAGCTAACATGAATTTGTAGATTGGTAAGCTCCCCCCCCCCCACCATTTTTCATTTTTTTTCAAAACATTTCGAAAATTAAAATTAAATAAATAAATAAATAAAAAAAAATAAATAGTAAACTTATTAAAAGTTGGTAAATAATCTTCTTTAAAGCAAGAAAACGCCCCTCCCCCCAGCACCACCACTTTTTTTTTTTTTCAAAACTATTTTCAAAACGCAAAAAATAAATAAATTAATAAAATAAAACAAAATGAATAGAAAGCATATAAAAAGCTGGTAAATGTTCTTCTTTAAAGCAATATGAGAAACATTCCCCCCCCCCACCCACACATACGATTAACACTATAATAGTATCACGCCTCACCTGACGCTTTTTTTTTCGGACCAAGTGTTTCTTTTTCAATCCGAACTTCGCAAAATTTACTTGATTAATTCACTATCTGATAAGGAAAGTTATGATTCATTTCATCCCCTACCCCTGCGCCAACTTTCAATTTTAGAGGGAGGAAAGAAATAGTTTGCCCCAAGATCATAGCAAAATAGGAGTGTTTCCCCCCATTTTATTTCATTCTTTTCACACTAAACTAAAAATCAATCTAAATATCAGATCATATGTCTGTCCGCATAAAACTAAACGTCTTTCCACACATTTAGAGTGCAGCTGATTTTTTTCTTTGCTTTAATGCTAGCTTTCTTTTAATTTCAGTTGTAAAAGAGAGCATATATGTATCTCCGCATAAAACTGTCTTTCTACAACATTTGGAGTGCGGCGGTCTTCTTTTCTTTAATGCTAGTTTTCTTTTTAGTTTTAGTTGTAAAGGAGAGCAATGCAGCGAGATCTATTTATGCATATATTAAAAGCAGTTATAGATCAAACAAATTTTGCTAGTTTGAGCATAACCTTCCATGTTGTTAAGCTTCATTCCAGATTACTCTTCCCCCTCCTTTTCCCCCTCCCCCTATCGTCCCACTTTTCGAAAGAAAAAAAAAGCTGCAAATGAGTGGTTCTATTTGTCTGTTAAAGCTTTTCTGACTTTTATTTTTTATGACCCCCCCCCCATTTATAAGCCTTAGTCACTGCTGATGTTTAGCAGCGTGCATCCCAGTTTATTATGATTATAACTCTTACGTGCCAGCTTTTTTTTTTCTTTTTAAATGCAGTTTTGAAAAAAAAAGAAGATAAAAAGTGGTTGTGTGGCATGGGGGGGGGGGGGGGGACCAATCTACAAATTCTTGTCAGCTCATTTGAAGCATAGTCATGATCAATTACTACTTACTAGACCATCCTTAGTAAGAGAACCCTATATTTAACTAGTTAGAATTTGAAAAATGTCATTATTTCATAAGTCAAATTTTATTTAAAAATGCATAAAAATATGATCCCATTGAGATCCCAACTTGAAACTTTGCACAAATGAAGATAAAATACACACAAATTTTTGAGAATTTAAAAAAAAAAATTCATTATACCTTTTTTGAGAAATTTAAATTTAAAATTTAAATTTCATTTTTTAAAAATTAAAAATTTTCTGAAATTAGTCATGTTGCATATCCAATTAAACAGCAACTAATGTACTTTAAAATGCTTTTTACCAAATCTTTCTATCTATATTTGGTGCTGAGTTATCGTCCATTTTATGTTCAAACATCCATAAAAAAAAAGGGTTTTTCGAAAAATCAATGTGTCATAAATAAAAAAAAAAAAGATAAAAATCTAAAAATTTGGACTTTTGATTACCTCAAAGGGTACAATTGATGAGCCAAATTTCAAAGAAATACAAAAAGGTGAGGGAAAAAACTTTGGATCACTTGATATGGAATGACCCACTGATAGAAAAATAATCCATTTGGCTTTACGAATTCTACCTATTTCAATCAGTGAAAGTAACACTGATTTTTTTAGTTGTGGAGTTAAACGGGCTAATACAATCTTGTTTATTTGTGGCATTATTTCGGAAAAAGCTCAGGAACAGATTTTTACTTTTTAAAGAATACCGATTCGGTTGTTCGTCAACTTATGTTGTATGTGTTAAGTTTAATCTAAACTGAAGTTTTATCCGATTAAGAGTCGATTGTTAGTTCAAGAAGTCCTTTAATTCCGTCATCTTCACGAAATACGGTTTGCCTCGTCCTTCTTTAAGCGATATGCGTGTTTAAATTGCTCTGCATGAAGTAAAACAAGATGCACTTCCATATTTGTATCGACTTGCAAGAAAAATGAGCAAAGTATATAGACTCTCAGCTCTTTGTCTTATCTACTTGCAGAAATTGCATTTTTTGGCATTTTGATCACTCCTTGAGCAATGTCTTATAATCTAAGAAAAATGTCTTATCTTTCGCAACCTATACATTTCAAGAGATATTTTTGCATAAATACTGATATGTACAACTTTTGCAAAATCAAAAAGAAAAAAATATATTTTGCAAAATATCATATCTAGTTCGATATATTTTTTAAACTGCAGATGCAGCTTTATTATCATGGTCTACCTATAGTAGAAATTTAAAAGCATTCCGTTAACTACTCTCATTTTTATTCAAATATGTGCTTCGTACTTAAACTTTTGCGACGCATTTTGTTGTTCGGTAGAAGCTTTGGGTCTAAACATTTGCCTGGATCATTCAATTTATATCCCGTGCATACATTATTGGTGTACGGTTACTTTGCGTGCTCAGAAAATTTGATATTGTATTTATTTCAATTACGAATAACGAATTCAAAATTAGGTCATATGTTTGATCGTTGGACACAATGCAATTCATATTTAATCAAATGAATATGAAATCTACACGAACATATTCAAGATTAAAGCTTAGCACGCGCAATGAATATTAGTTTGTTAATGTTTGGTGTTTAAGGGTGACTTGACTGCCATTTGAAACTTCCAAATAGATTACAGTTACTTGATTTCAAAGGTAAACTTTAATCTCGCAAGCGTTTGTGATTGTTCTCCAATAAACATTGAATGAATCAAAAGTTTGGTAAACACTACTAAAGTCAGAAAATTATGGCCGAAACTTTAATTAAAGGTCAAATAAAGTTGAATTTTCATTTTGGTAAATAAGGTTCCAATTCGATGATGCTTCTTTGGACAATTTTCCAAGAGCGAAGGATATTTATGTAAGTAAACTTGATATAAATCCTTAAGAATTTTTGGTGTTTTGCAGCCTGAGTTTTCGATCTAACTTTTGCCATTTTCTGCTCTTTAAAAGCAGGTATAGGCTTTTGTGGAGCAAAACCAGCAAATTTAGCAATACTGCTTTAACGAGTTAAGGTCAAGTTTTGAGTTATTGCGTTGCATACATTTGCTTCACACGATGTCTGATGAGTTGAACCTTTGTGCATACTATTTGTTGGATCCAATTAAAAGATTGGGGAAAATAAGCATATAACTTTTTCTAAGTTTGACTTATCTATTCAAACCTTTTAAACACAAACATAAGTTGTTTGTTTCCTGCGTTGACTGGCGTTTGAAAACAGTTCTGTTTTCAAATATATCAAATATTTCTAATATATCTAATTAAGGAAACATTTTGGGAAGTTTGTTTTTTATGACTACACATACACATATCCAAATTTAGTTCTCCTTCAGAATAATTAAGACTAAGATTCCAAAATCAATGTGATTTTCCGACTAATCACGACAAGTTAATATTTTGCTCCGCACATAATTCTGAGTTCAAGTTGCTTATATTTTCCAAAATTGCTTAAATTACAGCCTAGTGTCACAGGAAGATGCTATACATTTTTTTCTAGCTCGTAAAGCTGAAAATATTTTTATGGCAATGCATATTACAATTTTGTAAAAAAATCATGACTGTAATGTAAAAACTGAACTTAATAAAAGAACTATTTTTCTTCCCTTTTTTACTTAAATTGATGTATAAGTCAGTGAATAGGTTTTACAAAAATGTACACAAAATTTCAGAGCAATATAGCTATAATTTGTTCAAATATGATGCAATTAATAAGAAATTTTAGAAATTTAAGAAACGCGCGTTTAAAGTTAAAATTCACACTGGTCCCAAATGTAAACACCCTCTGTTATTTAACTAATAACTTCGAAAGTATTCTGACGATGATACAAAGTTTGGTACCAAACTATTCAGAAAAGTAGGGACAATAACATATATTTATTCTAAAATCTCTCGTTTTTTAAAGTTAAAACGTTCTGAGACCCCTTATTTAATACAGTAAACTCCCGATTATCCGCGGAATAGGGTGGCATGGTAACCGCGGATAAGCGAAAACCGCGGATAATCAGAATAATAATTAAAAAACGATACTACTGTATACAATAGCTAAAAATATGAATAACACTTACACATACATTTACATTTTTGTTAAAAACATAGCTACATTCCATTTGCTAACATTGAAAGTAAAAAATATACATATGTAAAATCTAAAAACGAACAATAACACGATCAAAAGTTTTAAAAGCATTTAATGACTGTTAAAAAAAATAGTGAAAAGACCCGCGGATAATCCGAGCAGCTGATAACCCGACCGCCGATAATCGGGAAATTACTGTATAATAAAAAATATTTTAATTCTTTTGGGACCTTAAAAATCGGAGGTGTAAGGCCGCTGCCTAAGTGGTCTGGCACTTGGTCGGTTATGAGACTTTAAGTATTTGTATTTTAAGAGACTAAAAAAAATCAATGTTTTGTTTGGCTCTTTTACTTTAACCTATGTCACGCATATCTCACTAAAATTTTGAATCTTCGAAAATTCTAAGCTCCTAGGGAAAAACTCGTGTTTTATCTGAGTTCAGCACTCCAAATTTGTACAAAATCAGTTTCAAATATCGCAGAATCATAATCATAATGATCGTTTACCTGTATTCACAATAATCGATTGAGCACAACATTCACAATAATCGTTCACAAATAATCGATTGAAATTGCTTCGAAAAAGTGTTCTGAATTTAGTTTCTGAAGTATTCAGCCTTCTTATTCTATTTTATGCACTTTTACATGAAGATGATAAAAAAAGTTCTTTAAACATAAAAATTATTCTCAATACACTTGTTATTTTTTTATGTAAAAAAAATATCATTTGGAAAAGACCTTCATCCAGCAGTGGATTCACAATGGTTGAAAGTGATGCTACTTGTTACTAACTCTCCCGCGGAAAAAAAAAAGTTTCTCTTTATATTAATGGCTGTAATAAAAATGTCGTTTTAGGTGAAAATAATGGGACATTTATTCTGATGAAACTGAGAGTAGCACTTTATGGAATCTTGGAATTTCAAGTTTATTTTGATTCTAATTAAAATATTTATTCATGTAAACTTTCAAAGTATCATATTTTTCCCCTGCATTTAGTTAACGTAAAATCTCTTTAAAACTTATTTTTCTTTTAATTGGTCCTTTGAATTATATTTTTGCTGCTATTTTTACTGAAGCTTAATTTTGTTTAGAAAAAAAAACTTCGACAAAAATTACATTCCGATTTCTGGAAAATTGTCTTTACTTTTGGTTTTGTTGAATTTTCCTCAAATATTTCTTTTTTCAACAAATCATGCATCAAGGTCTTACATTCTTTTACGCAAAATTCCATTAGTTACTAATGAAATTGAAAGTTTGTAGGCGTTTAAAGTTTTTTTAAATGATGTGAGAAAGGTTTTTATTGTTATTTTAGAAGCATAATTTAAAATTGTTGCCCGTTTTTAAGTTCAATTACACCTTGTTATTAAGGCCAACTTTAATTGCCTTTACTGGAAATGGCGTCGCCACAGAGAAAGGGTAATAAACTAAACCTAGAAATAAATTACGTATCCCCGTGTTGTTCTGAGGTGCCAATGTATATTTTCCAGTAAAATTAAAATTGTAAATATATATTCATGTTTCAGCTAAATATTGTCAATATATTCCCAGGTTATAACGTTTTTAAATGCCATACAATTGTACTTCTCAGACCTCGAAATATTTCAGCTTTAATAAATAACTACTTTTGTGTAGAAAAGTGAACGAACATGTACCAACGTTAAATTTCACAAATTTATGGTGAACTGCACTCGCACGTCTTTCGGGGTTAAGGAACAGTTTTTACTTCCTTTTACAAAAAAGGAAGCATTGTATTCGCGAAAAAAATCACTCAAAAATCGACCTTAATTTCCAATTTGCTCACCCCCGAATAAATGCTGAGTTTTTTTTTCGACTCGACCACACGTGGATTAGTGCGAAAGAACGTATAGACACGCGAAATATCCATTTTGACGATTCCCGAGTTAGTTGCAACGAGTTTTCTCGTAACGTTTGTATGTATGTGCGGATATGCGTATGTGCATATGTATGTCGCATAACTCAAGAACGGCATATCCTAGAAAGTTGAAATTTGGTACGTAGACTCCTAGTGGGGTCTAATTGTACGCCTCCGCTTTTGGTTGCTTTCGGGTGTTTCTAAGGGGGTCTTTTGCCCCTTTTTGGGGAAATCATTGTTAATTTCGATGCAAACTCAAGTGTTGTTACAATTTGGCGGACACTTGGCGATATATCGCCAGTCTTTTGGTCGCCAAGTTTTGTCGCCAACTTAGTAACAAATTTGGCGATTTTTTAAAATTTTTGTTTTTAAAATTTGGTTGCAATTTTGCCACTGTTGGTGATATTTAGAGAGTAAACTATTGAATCACATTAAAATTACCAATAACGGAAAAATGACATTAAATTGGAGTAAAAGGAAGTCATGTGAGGCACACATCAGCTCGTTTTTTCAATGCAGAAAGTTGAGCTTTTTTTATGTTAAGCCATCCGATAAAATAGCATGTATGCAGTTCTCTATAAATTGGAACTTAACGTTGTCATATTGTTTTGTACTTTTTCTAGATACGTTCTTCGCCAGTGATTTTATATATGGTATGAACCTTTGGCAAGGCAAATTTCACGTCGACTTGACGCACAGTAGTGGTTTTAACCACGTAATTGTTTGGGACTGACAAAGATTTATTTAGAAAATTCTGGAATAATAAATTAGTTTAAAGTAGCATTATGTGATGTAGCATTTGGTAAGGGTGGAATGCTTTCGCTATAAACTTTGTCTATTGGTAGTATAACAGCTTTTTCACCTGTCAGTTTTTGCTTAGCTGACTTCCTTTTTTCTAGGCATGTCAAATTTTGACTTGTGGGAAAATATTATAACACAAATCAATTAAACAATATTTTACTATTATTACTTCCTTTTACAAAAAAAGGAAGTATAGTATTCGCGAACAAATTTTCACTCAAAATTCGGTGTTAATTTTTATTTTGTTTACCCTCGAGTTAATTTCGAGCTTTTTTTTTCAATCCGACCACACGCGGATAAGTGCCTTAGAACGTATAGACACCCGAAATATCCATTTTGACATTCCTCGAGTTAATTGCAACGGATTTTCTCGTGACGTCCGTATGTGCGTCGCATAACTCAAGAACGGTATGTCCTAGAAAGTTGAAATTTGGTACGTCGACTCCTAGTGGGGTCTAGGTGTGCACCTATCTTTTTGGGAGCATTCGGATGTTCCAAAAAGGGGGGGGGGCTTTTACACCTTTTGGGGTTACACCTTCAATGTTAATTTCAATGCAAACTCAAGTGGTGTTATAATTTAAGCAAACACTTGACAATATATCGCCAAGCTTTTGGTCGCCAAGTTTTGTCGCCAAATTGGTGACAAATTTGTCGATTTTTTTTTATTTATTTATTTTTTTAATTTAGTTTCAATGTGGCCATTGTTGGTGACATTTAGAGAGTTTTCTATTGAAACGCATTAAAACTGCCAATAATGGAGAAATAACTTTTAATTGATGTAAAAGGAAGTCATGTGATGCACAACATCAGCTCGTTTTTTTAAATAGAATAAGTACGAAACGAAAATACTTATGTGATAAAATCAACGTCAATTAATCAGCTATGTAAAATTAATAACACCACTCTGTACATATCAGTTTTGAAATAATGCAACAGACATTGGAGATACACTGTAAAAAAAAAAACTGTAAATTTTGAAGAAGTTATCCGTATTTTTTACAGAAAAAAACTGTTCGTAATAAAATACAGGATTTCTCTGTTTTTTTGAATCTGTAACCGGTTATAAGCGTTAACTGTTACCATCGCCTGACCGCGTACTTTGTTTTTCTTCGAAATTTCGCCCGCCTGTTTGGATTTTGGTTCTCGTGCTCGAGTTTTTTGATCTTATATTTATTTAAAGCGAGTAAGTCTTAAATCGTTTGCAACTTCCATTTCATTGCATCCTAATCAATATTTTATTATTATGTTTTTTTTGTCATCTGTTACAGAGGCATATTCGGAAATTTACCTTTGTATACATGTATTTCGTAGTAGTATAGTAAATATTGAAATGTATTTATAAAAGTATAGTTTCATTTTTTAATCTTCATAAAATAATAAATCAGCTTGAATAAATAATAAAAATACGGAAGATTTCTGTAAAATAAACGGAAGAAAACTGGCGTCCTGGCTGACAGTTTTTTTCCGTAAATTTTACAGATTTTTTTTACAGTGTATTAACCGACTTCAAAAAAGGAGGTTATGATTTCGTCTGCGACTTTTTATGTATGTTTTCGTATTAATTCCAAGAATACTGGTCCGATTTGAAAAATCTTTTGTATTTTATTTAGGAAGGGTATCTTTCCAGATGGTTAAATGTTAACTTTGTCTGGATCTGATGAGGGGTCTCGGAGAAAGTCTTTAAAACTAAACCTACTTAGTAACGTCAGGTAGTAGTTTATAGGAGGCCTTGACTTCAAATGGTTATTAAAACTTAAGAGAGCGTATGTAGTAATTAAAATTAGTATTTATTTTATAATTGGGTGTTTAGTTTAGTTGATTTTTGTGTTGGAATTGTAAAATAAATTTATTTTATACGTTTGAGTAGGAAATCATATGTAAGTAAGATCAATTATTATTATTTTTTTTTACTTTTTAGTTACTCTTTGTTTTTTGAAGTTGGTTCTTTTTTTTTCCCTTTGAATATATATTTTTTTTTTAACCTTACGTGATACTTGAAATCAAACTTTTTCTATACAATTTTTTCCATTATGTCGACCTGACTTTTCAAAAATTTTACCAGACTGGAAATATGTCTTTTCATCCATAACCTCATTACTTTTTTCATTGAAAAAGGCGTTCCCTGTAACGCAGAAACACGTATCTGCAGTAATCAGCAATTTGTCCTCTTTTGACGATGTTATTTCTTACTTTAGAAATAATATTAAATATTATAAAATAGTGTTGTTGTCTCACTATTCTTCTTTTCTCACTATACCCACTTCTCGAATTTTTTTACTTGGACATTGTCTATACATTCCCACATTATAAGATAATCAACAATATTATCTAACTTACTGTTTTGTTGGTGAACCAAGAGTATAACTTGGAGCTGGCAGCACACATCTAATCGCTCATTCTTAAAAAAAAAAACTCTTTTATTTGACATACTTATGTACATATTGTTCAGATGCAAGATTAAAACTCTAACCTTAATTGGAACTAGGAAAACAAAGCATTTTTTTATTAGTGAAAAATAATCTATAATTGGTAGACAAGCATGGTTAAAATAAGGAAGTAACAAATGTTTTTGCAAATGACTTTTCTGTAAATTAAAATGGGCGCAGCTATATTCCAAATAGTTTTCAAAAATTTTGACATTCTTTCTTAATTAGTCACGCGTGTAAGTGCTTTTAGGTTTCCGTGATCCAAACCGGGTGGTCGTCGAGTCACGAATTTTTCAATTCTTTTCAGCAAAAAGTCGCGGAAATAAGATAGTTTTCAATGAAAACCACAAATCTACTCCTCCTGCACGGGCTGGAACACTGTCATCATTAGACGCCATTTTGAGTCATAAATAGGATTTGGAAAAGTTAAAAATATGATAGTTAATCCATTTTGTTTTTACGATCCAAAATTTACTAAATCTTGAAAAGCATTTTAAGGAGAAGTATAATATATGGTAATATATGGTTGAATAATATTTTACAGCTTTTCGGGCAAAAAACCACACAATTAAAGCATTGTGTGGTTTGCCCAAAAAGGTGTGAAATATTATTCAACCATATATTATATTTCTCAAAAGTGTTTTTTTTTTTTTTTTGCAAATCTACGGAAAAAAACGCTGTGACATAATCAATGTCATAATCAAAAAAAATCCGAATTTGGATCGGGGGAAGGGGGGGGGGGGCACTTACCTCAGCAGCCCTCTTATTCCAACCAACCCTATGATATTTGTAATGTTACTTTGTTATTTTCCCGTTAGATTAGACTAAAAAATTCATTATATTTTTATATATTTATATAATCCATCCCGTTATGGTATTAGCCTTATGTGACAGTAAACACTTTTCTGTTCCATCTCTATGTATATGACATGCAAATCATCATCATTTGCGAATAAATAGATGTTGATTAACTTCAAAACGGAATTTCCACCTGTTGCATTTTTACATCAAGTATGTATCCAGAGAAACGTGAGAAATGCATGCATGCATACTCATGCATGTAAGCATAAATGAGAGTATTGTAATATGCAATGGAATATGATGAAAAAAAATCCATGCAAAGTTTACTGTTAATTCCAAAACAACATTGCTTGAACTGTTCAAATATTTTTAGATGAATGTTTGTAGTTAAATATCCCCTGACTATAAGAAATATTTCTGATACGTTTTCGACTTAAATATGTATTATTTACCCTGAAAGTACTCACTTTCCCCTTCCTTTTCTTTTTTCTCATAATTGTTTTTGCCTTCAGGCTATACTCGTATGATAACACTTCCAATAACTTAACAAAAATCAACATATACAAACATAAACATGTTTACCTGCCCTATTTTGTTCGCATTTGAAAAATCATAATCAGTTCCTTTCTATACGTGTCTATTTCTTTCAGTGATAGTTCTTTGGTTAGGATTTCTGTGTTTCGTATAAAGATTGAAATTCCAGTCTGTGTTATAAGAAAATTATTAGTTTGGGAACAATCTAATTTTATTTTAACAGCTGAGAATATGTATTGTTATCAACTTTGAATAGCGCATCCTGTACTGTTAACTTTCATTTACAAGGTTTGGCTTTGATGATTTTCTCTAAAGTTACATTTTGCGGATTTGCAATGATGCAGCACTTCAAAAGCAAACTAAATTGCGATTTACTTACTCGTCTTGTTTTACTTTGAAATAGTGGATTTTCTCACTTGTTTGTCTTTTCAACGACAGTTTTACATTAGACTTTGATATGAATAGGGGGAAAAATTGGGGCAAAGAATTAACCAGTTTTTGCGTGAGAGTAAATCTTTCAATTTTGCATTTATTTTACAGCGGCTAAACCTAGAGGTTTTGGGGTTGACTTTAGTATCTGCTATTTTCCATTTAACAAACGCCCTTTTATTTAATGATACAATTATTATAATTTTAAAACTTATGACAAAGCTGAAAGTTAGTTTTATAATAGCGGTTAATATATAAATTTATGCACTTTAGTAGGCATTATTCGTGTCCGAGCTGTAGAATGCTGTAGCTCTGAAACTTGCCTGCGTGCAGTGAAGGAGATACTGTATTCGTTTTTTTTTCTTGCTCTGTGTGTGTGTGTGTGTGTGTGTGTGTGTGTGTGTGTGTGTGTGTGTGTGTGTGAATATAACTTCCTTCTCCGTGCGATAGAAAATTTCATTCCGATTAATGCCTTCTGTGATACAATGAACTAACTGTGTTAATGTAAAAAATAGTATAATAATCATGTTCTGCATACCTTTTCGTTTACAATGCGCAATCGCCTTTTTTGCAATAGCAACCTGGTGAAATACCAAAACGTTTCAGTAAGAAATAATGTAATCTTTATCAAGGGATATTTTCTTAATACAAACATATTTGTTCGTTTTTCAAATTTTTACGCAATGCGTTTCTCATTTATTTCTCGCGATTTTATTTTGGTATAGTTGTTTAACAAATTCTTTGATCTCTTTGTCATGTTGCTGTGTGAATAATACGATTTGGTTGAAAATTGAAGCATTCAGTAGACATATATACTAATATTAAGCGAAATTATATTAATAGTAGCTTTTAATCGATGTTGTTCTGAATATTGGCAAAGTTAGCTTCACAAAATGTTAGCTTTTGTTTTATTGCAAAAATGTAAGTGATATTATTTTGTACGAATATTTGTTTCTGTAACTTTAAATGTTCGAATGTTTTTTGTATAATAGTTTCTAGCCTTTTCATCTTTTTGCCTCGGTCAAAGTTATTTATATATGCAGTTAACAATGATGTATCTAAAATCTTAAA
Source organism: Uloborus diversus (assembly GCF_026930045.1). Classification (NCBI taxonomy): domain Eukaryota; kingdom Metazoa; phylum Arthropoda; class Arachnida; order Araneae; family Uloboridae; genus Uloborus; species Uloborus diversus. Next base: position 23,045,299 of record NC_072737.1, on the reverse strand, counting down.
CATCTAGTATTATAAAGTAAAAAATAACAACGTCAGAAGGCACAAATTGCAGATTACTGCAGACACGTGTTTCAGCGTAACAAGGATCCCCTTTTTCAATGCAATAAGAATTGAGCTCAGTGACTCAAAATGGATGAAAATACATTCGACAAAAGCTTTTGTCGTATGTCTTTTCATCCATAAACACAAAGGTATTTATTTATCTTATGTAGGAGGACATGTAGGGGAGCTGTGCTAAACTGCTTTTCATTGAGTGAGATGCGTTAAAATTTTGTTAGGAAACCCATCAACGCTTGATTTAATGCGTAATAGCAAAATTGGAATTTTTTTATTCGTTAAATAAGCTGGAAGTTAATACCAGATGTTAATTTTAACACTTTTTACTTGAGTTAATCAGTCTTTGTTTATCTATCTATCATATGTACCATTTTTGTTTTTGAATTTGGAAAATTTATCATCAATTTATATCAGCAAAAAGTGAAAGACTAAATTTTTTGTACGTCTTGACTACCCCTCATCGTATACGATGAAAAGCAGTTTTCAACCGAATTTTGAACATGTAATTTGACATGCGTTTTGAACATGTTGTAAAACACAAAACAGAGCTATTGTTTTAGAGCAATTAAATACCAACATTATTTATTTGAGTAAATCAGTATTCGTTTATTGCTCAATGATATTAACATTGAAAAAAAAAGTTGGAATATTTATAAGAAACTTATACTAGCAAAAGCGATATTCTATGCTTTTCAGACGATTTTTAATCGTATGAAAAATAAGAAAAAAAAGCTATTGTTTTAGTACATTTTAAGTTTAAATAATGCAATTCATAGCACACTAACAGTCTTAATGTTAATCGTTTTATTCGTGTATTTACTAGCAAATGTATATTCTTTTTCGGTCAAAGCTTTTTACTATATTTAATACATATGTTTATTTTTTAGCCTAAAAGTTAAAACTTCTGGAAGCCATTTTTTCCAAACCTATTTGAACTTATCTTGTTTGTCAGTAGCATTTAAACGATTTCTTTTCTTTTCCTGAATAATAACTATATCAGAATAAAAACATATAACTTTTTGGTGCATAACGTTGAGTAAAATTTAACTAATAGAGAACTCAGTGCCTATCAATATTTAATTCATCTGCGCAGCACGTCCACTTTCTGCCTTTAAAATTTACCGAGTGCGTCAGAAAAGCGGAAACTTCTGGTTCAGTGACTCAAAATGGAGACTTAAATTGGTTTTTAAAGGGTCGTTAAATTCATATCACGTTGCAATCAGTTAGGCATCGTTTGCGAATTTGGAGAAAGGTCAGTTTAATTTTCCATTCATACGAGACGATATCTTTCTTATTTAGAAGTGGAAGGACTTGTTTGACTTTCATCGTAGAATAAATTAGCGAGCAATTTTATCCGGGATGCATTCTGCGATTGTAATTTATGAGAGGGAAAGGAATAAATTTTCCGCCGAAAATCCTAATAGGGATCTGGCACAATATTCCTAATTAAATAAATGGCTGTACTTGAATTTCGAGAGAATATATTTCATTGGAAATAGTCTCAATCTAATGAATCATGCAAGACTTAGTTTGAATAATTTTAATAAAGTTTAGTTAGTATAGTTTATGTTTTGAGTATAGTTTTAAATCTGTAGCTCTTATCACAGCAGTATATTTTAATTGGTGAAACTGGTATTATTTTAAGCGTGTGAAGTTGTAATTACAGTTTTCTGTACATCCGGGGATACAGAGCTTAACATATGCAGTGAAAAGTGCTTAAAGTAATAACTAATAAATAAATTTTATAAGTAACAAGATCATGTTTTAAAAATTTTCTCACGTATATCTTCCTTACCAATAATAAAGCGGAAAGTCTCTCTGTTTGGATGTCTGTAGGATGTTTGTTGGATGTCTGTGACATGCATAGCGCCTAGACCGCTCGACCAAATTTCCTGAAATTTGGAACAAAGTTAGTTTGTAGCATGGGGGTGTGCACCTCAAAGCGATTTTTCGAAAATTCGATTTTATTCATTTTTTATTTCAATTTTAAGATCATTTTCCGGAGCAAAATTATCATAAGATGGACGAGTAAATTACGAAAATATCATGACGTGGAATGGGAGTGCAAATGAACATAACCAATTGGCGAGAAATTCGTCATCCATTATTTGTAAATATACAGGCGAACCGAATGACCTTTTTAATTTTCAACTACGGGCAAAGCCGTACGGGTACCACTAGTATATGATATTTTTGTAGGGTATCCAAAAGTTGTTTTAACAGTATCGTAATAACGCGACATTTTATAGCGAAATACGGTGCAATGAATTAATTACACTTACGTACGAAATGTGCAGTTATGTACAGTGCGAGCCCAAATCATTAAGAACACTTCTCCAAATCTTTTATTTTCAAGTTAGGCTCACTTTTTCATCAAATAAACCACGAACCATGATTTTTTCCTTCCAAATTGCTGCTGTATCATTATAAATTTTTTTTTTTTTTGGAAGTGGTAACACTTCCTGTCTGCGTCATTTTACAAATATTTGAGATTATTCCAGTTTTAGTCTACAGTGAGGAAAAAACTGCTGTTGTCGTGAGGTTATATTTTGTATTCTAGAATGATTTCTTCGAAAGTTTTGGTGTCTGATATAGCTAATACGTAAATAACACTCATTTATAAAGCAATGTTACTACAGTTTGTGATAAAATTTAAATATTTGATTTATATTGTTGCTTGATATTGTCTTTTTTTTATGGACAACGCTTCAAACATGTCTCGGAGAAATTGTAGCGAAATACAAGCATTACTACTTCCCTCCACACATACCCAGAGAGTTATTGCACGTATAACAGGTGTTTTCGAGCAATAGTTGGATACATCAAAAGTAAAATTGCCCAAAACATGCCACTGCTAATGGATCACTTAGGAAAGTGTGACAGAAAGCACATCATAAATTCTCGCACCGGTCACAGATAGTAATATTTCCCTCAAAAATCGCAAAAGGAGTGTAGTTCGTTTTACTTATGAATGAACAGGGTATTGAAGTTTCCATCAGGACTGTGCGGAGGGTTTGGTCTGAGAGTGAAAAAAGCTACGCTGCAACGAGACTGAGAAAAAGCTTACACAGTGGGCAAAATAACCAAAACCAGCTGATGTGGGCATCACATGACTTCCTTTTACGCTAATTTAATGATGATAGCGGCTTGGAGTAATCAAGGAAACACTGAATATTTTGCACTCCCAGTTTCTTGCGAAGCAAAGCAAAAAAACGTTTTACACAAATTTATTTCCAAATTATTTAATTTTAAAGTGATTCAGTGATTAACTCTTTAAATATCACCAACATTGTCCGCATTAAAACCTGATTTAAAAATTAATAGAAAGAACTCGTTAATTTTTTCGCCAAGTTAGTGACAAAACTTGGCGGCCAAAAGCTTGGCGATATATCGTCAAGTGTTTGACAAATTACAACACCACTTGAGTTAGTATTAAAATTAAAAATGATTTTCCCCAAAAAAGTGTAAAAGTCCCCCTTAGGAACATCCGAATGCAACCAAAAGGTAAGGTGCACAACTAGACCCCACTGGGAGTACATGTACCAAATATTAACTTTCTATCACATACCATTTTTGAGTTATGTGAGATACATACACACATACATACGCACATACATACTATGTACATCACGAGAAATCTCGATGTGATTAACTCGAGGATCGTCAAAATGGGTATTTCGGGTGTCTGTACGTTCCTTGGCATACATCCACGTGTGGTCGGATCGAAAAAAAAAAAAATTAACATTCACTCGGGGGTGAGCAAAATGGAAATTAAGGCCAATTTTTGAGTGAAATTTTTTTCGCGAATACAATACTTCCTTTTACGTAAAAGTATGTATAAGTGACTGTTGAGGACTGGAGTCGTGTAATATTTGTAAGTGCTATTAACAAATAATGTTAATATTTTGATTAGTTTAATGTTTTGAAGGCATGCTTCTCCGACGACTCTACTTTTAGCATTTTGGTCAAAAAAGTTTATTTTACCAACCCCCCCCCTAGGTGGCGCGCGACTCCACATGGGGCAGCAATTCCATCAACAATATTTTTTAGAGAGTGTTAAATAGTCAAAAATGCACATATCCCTGAATCTACGGCCGGGCTGGTACAACTAGCAGTGATGCGACTTCTGTCACATTTCCACGCGATCTGCTTTCAGTGACTTGTTTTGGTCAATTTTACGCTTCTTATGCGTGCAACTACTGATTTAGAAACACCTGTTAAATTTGTAATAGCTTTCTAGAAAAGTATGGAGATGAGGAGTAATGCTTTTATATCTCTACATTTTCTAGGGGACGTCATAATCATAAAATGTAGCAATATTGCTTTAATAATACGTATTAACTATAGCAGACATCAAAACTTTCGAAGAAATAATTCCAGAATATTTTATATAACCTCACAACAGCAGTGTTTTCTCACTCTAGACTAAAACTGGAATAACCTCAAATATTTGTAGACAGACGCAGTTTGGTATTGTTGCCACTTCTAAAAATCAATAATACTGATACCAGCTGCTATGCAGAGTTTAAAAAAATGTAGTTTGCGGTTCATTTCTTAACAATATGAGTGTAAACTTGAAAGTACTAGAATTTCAGTAGTGTCTCAAATGATTTGACCACCCACTTTATGTATACGATAAACTGGCTAAAAACAAAATCGGATAATTGTGAACAATATGTGCAAACATTTCGAGCAAAAGATACACATTACGGAGCGCAACAATATAGATTTTGATATAAAGAACAAAAATGTAATCTCAAATTACCTTGCATTTGTGCATTTTGAAGCTTAACACAGTTTGTCATATTATAAACAATCAAACGAGAAATATTCATTTCAGCATTCTCACAAATATCTTCTTCAATAAAATAAAAAAATAGCACTGAAACACAGTTCGCGAGAAATTCACTGAATCTTTAAATTATCGAAGGTTATTTGAGTTTATGGTATCGAACTAAAAGGCGGTGTAGTTGATCAGAGAATAAATAGCTATTGCATTAAAAAAAAATAGTTTCAAGATATTTTGATTTTCTTCCGTCTTAATTGGTAGTAGCGATTTCCTTAATACACCTTTCCAAAAATTAAGAGAGTAGAAAACGTTGTTTCTTCATTGAATGGGTTCATTCATTGGCGTATTATTTTTGCATCAACTTCCCCCTCCCTCACCCCAAATCGAAAATGGAAGTAAAACCAATAATCCTACATTATTACTTAGAAAAACATGCAGTTAACAAGCCAAAATTACAATGAAACATATAATTCAAAAAACTACAACTTGAGAATTTTACTAAAAAATGGAGTTCACAGTTGCAGATAAAATGAAAAGACAAATTTGAAACATCACTTTGACAGTACTTTTCCCTCAACAATAATAACCTATATTTACTAACTAGCACAACAAAATATATTATACCATATGTTTTCACCCACTGGGAGAAATATCATCTGGAAAAGAAAAATATTTGGACAAAAAACAAACATTTCTCAACTTTCAAATGCCCTACATTCATTCACACATTTCTCTAAAGCCTTTGTGACGTAAGTTATGACGTCAGATGTTAAGCGTATCATAGGGCTATAAAGCAGCAGAATGAATGTGTCACGCAAATAATAATGGCGTGACCATAAATTTCCTTTATTGCGACGCCATTATTTCAGCTTCTTTTTAATCATTGAACTGAAAGGCCTGTAATTTTGATCGAAATGAAATGTGACTTTAAGAATTTTTGATGCTTTTTTTAATTTATATTTTTCGTTCCATTATGACGAATCAATAGATAGAATTTCCATAGAACCTGGGGTTTCTTAAAAATAAAAGACAGCGTAATTTGTTTATGAAAGGTTTTTTCCCACGAAGTTCAAGGATTAATGATTAAACAAACGCTACGAATTACAAAAAAAAAAAAAAAAAACAATGTATTGTTGAAGTTAGAGAAATAATAGTTATAATTTGTGGTTTGTGCATAAAATCATACATTAGATTTTGATACATTTTTAGAGCTCGATAAAGAAATTTTCACTTGTATTTAAAACTCTTTATTTCCAACCATCAGTCACTTTTCGCGTAAGAGCCTGCTTCAAAATTCGTTTTTTATTTCACGTTCATAACAGAAATCTATGTTTCATTGAGTTATGAATGCTGGTGCAGTCTGGGGGAGAAGTTTTAGTGGTCAGAACCCCTTCCAGATCCCAAGGTTTTAACACTTGTTTTCTTTCCTAGCACAGAGAAGTTGTGTTCATAACTACCGAAAACCCCACTGAAGAGGTAATATCTCAGTGCGCCACTGGTCTTGGGTTTATATGGAATGTTTTGAATCTTATAAACCTAAATTGGAGGTTCTGATTTTTTTAAAGTCATCTGTACAGCATGTGGGATTTTGACTTAATGTCTCAAATACGAAGAACATAACATATTTTTCTTTTGCTATACAAACGCGTGAATCGTGAATCTTTTTCCAATAGTAATTCATAGTTAACAATCCTGAGTTTATCTCAGGGCATAACAATGTCAGCAGTGAGTTTATGTTAGTGTGCAAAAAAAGTTGCCCAGCTGAAACATATTTATGCAAGTAAAACACGATCTACCTCACGAATTAAACAATATATCCAATAAATAAATCTGTGAATATGAACGAAAACAAGTTTCTTAATTGAAATATACATTTAATACATACATATCCCACCGATTAACCAATATATCTTATAATTAAATCACTGAATTAATAAGCAAACTGTCCTGCGATGCTTTAATTCAAGATACTTATGTAGTAAATTTAGATTACTGGGTCGCTTAAATACGATCTAATAACAATGGTCTGAAACAAAAAAACTGCATGGGATTTTTTGTCTGTTTCATATACATTTTTACTCACTGAGACCGGAAAACACATTAAAAAAAATTCTATTACGTTTTTTTTTGCAAAACTCATGTACTCATTTATCATTGTTTAATCGAAAAGGAGCCTCAAAGCAGTCTTGTTGCATACTGGAAATACATTTGCGTCATTTCCTATAATATTTCGATAAATTTGGAAAAAAAAACTTTAACGCTCTGGCTATAATTCTTGAGGAAATCAATCAACAAAAACATCAATGGATGGTTTGTGGAGACTTCAAAATACTAAGAATATTGTTAGGCCAGCAGGCAGGTTATACAAAACATTTATGCGTCTCATGCATGTGAAATAGTCCGGACAGAGACCTCCATTGGACAAAAAATGACTGTCCACGTTGAGATGGCTAAATCCTGGTTGAGAATAACGTTATTAAGACGACCTTGGTACCAAGTGAAAAGGTTTTATTACCACCTCTTCATTTATATTACGGCTTATGGATAAGTTTTTAAAATCACTGCCAAAAGATTGGCATTTTTTCACATATCTGTTTCAAGTTCCCAAAACGGTCTGCAGCCAAGCTGAAAGGGAGTTTTATTGTGCAACGCGCGTTGGCTGCATACAAAGCTCAAGGTTGCAAGTTGAGCTTAAAGGTCCATTTCATACTCGTACATTCCCATCGCACCTATTTTCCCGGAACATTACACCTTTAGTGGAGAGCAAGGTGAGCGATTTCACCAGAATGTCCGTTATATAGAAAAATGCTACCAAGGAAGATGGAATGTAAATATGTTGGCTGACTTCAGCTGGATGATCAAGCGGAAAATGGAAAGCGAAAACGTGTTTAGAGGAGCGTCAAAGAGAAGAAAAGGTTTCACAGACAACAAGAGTTAACACAGAATGTGAAATATATCATGAGCAAACTGCTTGTTTATTTTGAGGATAGTATTTTTAGATTAATTTAATAAATTTGGCTTTTTTCCATTGCTATTATGATATTAACTTGTTTCACCGCTATTATTTTCTAAGAAACTGTACGTGATGAGGGGAAATGAAGGTTTGTTTTTGGATTTAGGATCGTCGAAAACATAGTTTACCAAAAATATTCCATGCAGCTGTTTTATTTTTTATTTTTTGCAGACCTGTGTAATATATGAGGCAGTGAGAAGCAACAGGATGTAAGTGGACATCTTCCAAGTTTTGACTAAAACGCGTTTAAAGGTAAAGTCCCAGGTAGGCTTTCACTGAAAAGTTTTTCTAAATCATGCTGTATAGCAGCACCTGCCACGACTACTAGTACTATCTCTTTCTCCAAGACAGAGGAGAGTTTCATCTACCATTTGTACGGGCTATCTCCAAATTTTTAATTTTGGCACCCGCATCCTTCTGCTTCTCACAGTCTCATATTATGTTCTCACTGAAACATTTTTTGAAACCCGATTTAAAAGCGTTCTCTCATGAAACCGAAATACACTGCTCGACATTGAAAATGCAACACCAAGAAGGGGTGTTCAGAAATGTATGCAAATTTTAAAGTAGACGTACATCACTGAGTTATGTTAATGATGTAAAAATGACGCACGTGAAGTAAGATATAAGGGAAGGAACTTGCAGAATGGTTAGTATTCGTGTAGTTATTTCTGACTGGAGAACTATCGAAGAAATTTTGTTTTTGTCTTGGAGGATACGTGTAACACGAGAGAATGCCAGGCCGCCGTCAACGAAGGCACTTCCAGCAGATAGACGATTTTACGAGGGGTATGGTGATCGGACTGAGAAGGAGAAGTTGTTCCGTACGTCAAATTGCAGCTGATCCACATGGATGCGAGCACGGTGTATCGGCTGTGCCGAAGATGGTTGGAACAACGAAGTGCGGGAAGATTGAGGGGTGCAGGGGCAACCAGAGTGACCTCAGAACGCGTGGATCGACGCATCCACCGACAAGCTGTAGCAGACCCACAAGTCACATGTACTTCGATTCTGCAGCAGGTGCAAGATACCCTGAATGTTCCCGTGTCAACCAGAACCATTTCCCGTCGTTTGGTCGCACGTGGTCTGCAATCACGGCGTCCGCTAAAAAGACTACCATTGACCCCACAACATAGAAAGCAACGTTTAGTATGGACTAGAGCGACATGGATGACAGAATGGCAAAATGTCGTGTTCTCAGATGAATCCCGCTTCTGTTTATCCAGTGATAGTCGCCGCATCCGTGTGTGGCGTCGACGTGGAGACAGACCTTATCCGGCAGTAACTGGAACGTCCCACCGCACGACATGGTGGCGTAAAGGTTCGGGGCGCAATTGCGTACAACTCAATATTACCTCTAGTTCGTATTCACGGCATTATGACGGCCCAACGATACTTGGATAATGTGCTGCGACCGGTGGCAATCCCTTACCTTCAACGGCTACCTAATGCAATTTTTCCGCAGGATCACGCCCGACCACACAGTGCTCGCATCTGCTAACATGCTCTCCAAGGCACACAGATGCTTCCCTGGCCACCATAATCTCCTGGCCTGTCATCAATCGAATATGTGTGGGATGTGATTGGACTCTTTCGCAGCCTTGTTCAGAAGACTAACTGTGAAAAATGGTTGGAAGGGAATGGAGAGCCATCCCTCTGGGCACCATCCGCACCCTTATTGACTTTATGCCTAGACGTGTTTCTTTGTGTATCGCTGTCTGCGGTGGTCCCTACATCCTACTGAGCCGACGTCGTTCTCGCTCTGTATTCTGCCTATCATTTTGAAGTTAAGATAATTTATTATTCCTTGCTGTCTCTGTCTTTTTTCCAAATTTCACCACTTTCTGATCACTCCTTCTTGGTGTTGCATTTTCAATGTCGAGCAGTGTACATTTGAGCAATTAATGTAATTCTAGTCTATGAATATAATCCTGGTTTTTTTTCCAGATTGTTTGAATTTTTATGGTTCTTAATCTTAAAGAATCTATGTGGCGGGTTTTGATCTAGGGACCTTTGTAATGGTGACTAATTATTTTACCACTAACCCAAAAGGACCTCAATGCTCGGGGGTATAGTTTGAATTTGTGATCTCTACATTTCCCCCCTTCCCAAGCAATGGAACGGGGAAGCGATAGAGCAATATTACTAGATGACGCGTCAAAACCATAAGATCAAGCTGTAGTTGTGCCTATTGCACCATATGTCGTTTCTGACAGTGCTGCTGCAAAGCGAGTGGCGTGCATTTTTTGCACCAACATTGGGGGGTTGGACGGACGAGTGAGCAATGTAGAAATTGAAGCGAAGAATGAAGAGTCCTTGACGTATGACAGGTGTGTTCGTGGCAGAGTCAGATCCCCAGACATTTGTGATGGTCTTACAACACTTTACACTAACCCCAAAAGACTCTAAACACTCTAACCCCAAAAGAACCTCAAAGGTCGTGGAAAAGTTGAGTTTTGGGCTCCCTGAAGTGCACTTTATATTTATTTACCCAATATTTAAGTCTGTATTAATTTTATGTCCTTGAAAATAGCAGTTCTATAAACTCCTAATTTCCTACTTTACATAACAATATTCCATCCAATAAGAAGCAATAATGCTGATAGTTAAATCCAATGAACAAAATGTAGCACAATAACAAAGTACAAAAAATGCTACGTGGAAACGGTGCAATGTATGCAGGAGTAATGAAATATGTGTAAAAAGCACATATGAAGAATAACTGTAAAAAATAAAGTGTTTAAATGAAAGGATGAAATAGTTTTTTTTACAAGATTCGAAGTGGCTTAAACTGAAAAAATTTATTAAAAGTATCTTTTTTTACAGAATAAATACTATACTGTCTTTTTCAATAATTTCTTAATTCAAAATATATCGAATAAGGCATATGCCAGGAGAAAAATAACTTCATTTAATTTGAGTGATTTAAAAATATTATTCATTTCCACTGAAAACGGAGAGCGATAAATGAATTTGTGAAGAGAAAATAAATTCAACTTATGAAGAGAACTCAAGAAAAATTAAACGCAAATTGCAAGGAAAAAAAAAAAAAAAAAAAAAGTGACTATCATCTCTCTTGAGAAAGGTAGTTTGCTTTCATAGGTCGATGAAAACACCATTCATCAAAAATGACTTATGGTGCAAATAGTAAATTAGATCCTGAAATGCCGAAATTTAACGCCTAAAAATTACGAAATTTCCAGTGCTGTTGATAAATTGTTTATTTTATGTGTGTTAAACTTTTTTGCAAATAATGACATTGTTATTGATGCATCGTAAATCATAAAGTAAATATTTGGTTTAAATACTTTATGATAGTTTCTTTTTTATTTAAGTATTTTTGTATTACTATTTCTTAAAACGTTTAAAATTGGGATATTGTTCGACGCATGAGATTTCCTAAACCACTCTATGCTACATGATAATTCCTGCTTTTATGGACTATATCGTGAAACGAAAACTAAAACTATAAGTTCCCATGAGTTCAACATATGTAAAACCGTTTGTACTGTTTTCTTCATATACATTGAAACAAAAATTGCCAATCTTTGTGTTTCAGACTTTGGGTATATGTTTTTGGGACAAATCTTTGAAAATACTAAAATACCAAATTTGAAAATAAAATAAAAAGCTTAAAATAATTAAAATATTGCAAAAAAAAAAAAAAAAAATCACAATTGTAGCTAATGTATATTCTCAATAAATGCACAAGTGGATTTTTTTTTGTGTGTAAATGACTAAATATGAGCATTCATCCAGTAATGTGCAAGCATGTCTTCTATTGTCAGTATTATATATTTATAATTTATATTGCAGGAACACGATCAGTGGATGTTTTTTAAATAGCATCCTTTCAAGAACACGCATACACACACCACATTACATACACACACAGACACACACACACACACCACATTTTTTAAAAATATAAGTGCTGTGGAAAAAATGTTTGAAAAAAATTACCAAAACGAAAAAAAAGTGTACATTTTTTATTATTTGAGTTTTGAAAAGGTGTTTACTTCCTTTTACAAAAAAGGAAGAATTGTATTCGAGAAAAAAAAATCACTCAAAAATCGACTTTAATTTCCATTTTGCTCACCCCCGAATGAATGTTGAATTATTTTTTTCCCGACTCGACCACACGTGGATAAGTACCTAAGAACGTATAGACACGCTAAATATCCATTTTGACGATTCCCGGTTTAATTACAACGAATTATCTCGTAACATCTGTATGTACGTATGCATATATGTGCGGATATGCGTATTTATGTCGCATAGCTCAAGAACGGTATGTCCTAGAAAGTTGAAATTTCGTACGTAGACTACTAGTGGGATCTTGTTGTGTACCTCCTCGTTTGGTTGCATTCGAATGTTTACCAAAATTGAGGAAACCAAATAAGCAAGCTTGTGCCATAAAGCTAATGTGCAACAGATGACAAAAATTAAAAAAAAAAAAAAAATGAAATGAAAATTTTGCAGTCACTGCCCTTTACCTACCTACGGCAGAGTTGATGTCAATATGTATATTAGGATAGCTCACAAACACATGTAAAAAAAGTTTCTCGTATATAACGGGCGACCCTCAATATTTTTTGGCTTATGGATAATAATATACTGGAAGAATAGTTGCTTCCTATTTCAACCAAAATAGGGTGCTCAATCCTGTCCCCCAAACTTCCCATGTATGGGGAGAGGGGGGACGGATATGGTAAAAAAACATTGAACTGAAAAAACAATGCTACATTTTATAAGATACACTAATACTATGCATATGCTTTGCAACAAAATGACCATTTACAAAGAAACAGTTCGGGAAATTAAATGCTTCTAAACTTGTGGCATTTCTATACTACGGCTAATGGTAAATTATAGGGTCATTGATGACCCTTTTAAAGTTTAAGTAAGAAGCTAAAACTTTTTAAACTGAGAGCATACCTAGTGAAATAAAATGGAAACATTGTAAAAAGTATGACAGCAAATTCGAACGTATTTTACCCAGAAATATTTGAACAAAACTTCAGGTATACAATATAATAATAACAAATATATATATATAAATGACAAAAGAAAAATTTCCAATTTCTATATAGGATAAAAGCATCGAAAATGGGGTAAATTTTTTTTCAGTTACTTAAAATTAACATAATTAAGAAAAAATTAAAATTTTAAGCATAAAATAAAATTTAAATATCTGAGATTAAGATCACTTGGTTTTAAGAGCTGTAACAAAACATTTTAAGATTTTAAATGTGATCTAACTAAAATTCCTAACTTTTATTTAATTAGGAGTATTTATGTCTTAAAAAAAATGGGCTCAAGAAAAGTGAAACTTTATAATATTTTTCAACTCGATCTGTCACCTAGTTTTAGTATTCTGCCATCTGTCACCTAGTTGTAGTATACTGTCGAAGACATCAAATTTTTTACTAATAATAAAGCTGGAAGTCTCTCTGTCCGGGTCTCTGTCTGTCATACAGAGACGTTCGGCCGATTTTCATGAAATTAGGAACATAATTAGTTTGTAGCATGGGAGTGTGCATCTCGAAGCGTTTTTTTTGAAAATTCGATTTTGTCCTTTTTCTCTTCCAATTTCAAGAACATTTTCCCGATCAAAGTTATCGTAAGATGGACGAGTAAATTACCAATTTACGTGAATCCGTAATATGGGCAAGTCAATTGGCGAGAAATTCATTATACTTTCTTTGTAAATATAGAGACGAACCAAAAGATCTTTTAATTTCCTACTACGGGCAAAGCAGTGCGGGTGCTACTAGTAAGAAATATAATGCCCTTTAAGAACTTGTCGTCCAACTTTTATGAGCAAAATAAACTCAGAAAAATCGCAAGGGAGTAAAAATAGATTTTTTATGATGAAATATCATCTGCAAATTAAATTCCAATAAGTGCGTGTAAGGTGCGGTCAGTAGGTCGCTCATGTAACACCTGGCAGAAGGAGTGCTTGGTAATAAGGTGTTTGAACCCCAGAATTAACCTCGTTAACCTACCTCTCGCGGGAATACTAACGATCGTGGAACAAAGGTTTTGCCGAGGAGGGTGTAAGCATTTTCTTCAGGTAAGAGGGGCTACCCATATATTTAACGCTAGTTACGAGTAGTTTTATGTTCGTAAAATTGTGCGCAAATTAAAATCTCTTTGGTCATACTTCTCTGTATTACTTAACAATTAGAAACACTATTTCCAGCTTGAAATGACTGAAAAGATAAATTATTTATTTCCCTAAAGCATTTTTTAAAAGTTTAATGAAATGTTTGGTTTTTGAGTTAAAAAAACGGCGTGTTTTTGAATTTTAAATGGTTATTTCTTGTTATAAATTATGCTTCCCAATATAAATTAAATATCGAAAAATTGTACTCTAATCACTTCTTTTTTTCGTAAAAAATTTCTTTTCAAAATTGACATTTTCGGTCATTTTCTCTAATAGTTTCAGACAATATAAAAGTTCTGTAGTTTCATTAAAGATATCAAGTTGCTTTAATTGCACAAACTAATGCAAATCAACTTAAAAGCATGACTGAAACATTTAAATTATTTTAACAGTTTAAACGTATGTAATTTCTATGAAAAAAAAATAACTTAAATGTTTTATCGAAAATAAGTATGTAACTAATCATAAGGTGTGGTTTTTGTATCCAGCATTTTATTTATTTATTTTTTTTTTTTTAACACGCAATGTTACTTTTTGTTTGCAAATTGATTGCAGAAGTTTTTTATTTTATTTTTTGGTAAGCTGACGTTAAAATGATGTACTCCCACGGGTTTTCTTATACACAACTACAAATGTATTTTCTTTCATAAAAATGAGTAAAGCATAAAAATAAATGTTACTAAGCATATATTTATTTAGTAAATCATAGGTAGATAAGTGCATTCGTATTTGCTTTTGTTATGGGTAACTTTCTATTTCTGCTAATATTATTGATGTTATGAATCATTAAACTTGTAAAAAGTCAAGTTTTCTAAAAAAATACTATAAACATATTTGCTAACTTGCATTTAACTAATTAACATTTAATTGATATCTGTAGGAGTATAATATGAGTGTACCCGGTGCACCAATTTTGTAGCCCTAAGGTCAAGATTTGTGAAATTTATTCTCTTAGAGGTCGCTGAGAGCCGCTTTTTTAAAAGGATGAGCGACAATTTCTTTGACTTACCGTTGTTCCTATTGCATCAATAGAAAACATTACAGTTTATTGCAAATATTAGAGCTTCAATTTAGAGCCCGATCAATCTGTTTTGGTATCTGGGTCCTGGGGTGAGCTTTTCTCTCTCTCTGAACTTAATTATGAAGACATATTCTGGTTCAAAGACAACTGAAATTTGTTGCGGAAAACAATTGTATTTTTATGGGCAAAACCAGTTAAGACGGGTCAAAAAATCCACTTTTTATGTGTCATAAAATGTTAGTAAAACTATTCAAGAATATGTTGCGAAAATTTCACTGAAAAATTCCGTTTAGTTCCGATGCTATGAGCACTTAAAGTGACTGTTGAGATTCGAAAACGTTCGCAGCTTTTTTTTTCAAACGCATTTTTCTCGAAACAACTTTTTTTAACTGGTGAGCATTCTAGTTTAAAGAATTATTGACCAATCGTTCTGAACATTTGTGTGAATATTCTTAGTTCAATTTTACTTTATATGTATACTAACTCTTTGATATTATTGATAAAAATATTTTTTATGCAAGAAATGTGGGACAAAAAGGTAGAAAAACATAGCATTGTAATCAAACACCTCAAAAACGTACAATTTCCAATTTTTTTCATCAGAATTAGGTTGATATTCTAAGAAAATATGTCGCTTTTGTAAAAGAAAAAATTGTAATAACTACACACAAGTTCTGGCTTCGGTATTGCCTACCAGCAACGATATCTGATAGAGACTATTTCATGGACATCACCTTATAACTCAACTAATTATGGTGGATATACATTCAAAAAATAACAAGGTGTATTTAAAAAGATAAATAAAACATCTTCCAAGTTAAAAAAAAATCTGCTTATTTCTTTCATATTAAAAAAAAAAAATCACGAAAAACATAAAACTTTTAGGCTTCAGAACTGATTCTCCTCTTTAGGTGTAACAATTACTCTATTTACAAAAAAAAAAAAAAAAAAAAAAAAAAGGCTTCTTCATATGTTTCATGAATTATAACTATGAAGTATTTTTTTTTGGTGAAAATGTACAAAATGATGTCTAATTTAAATTACCAAAGAAAGTTCAAAAGAAAAAGACATTTTTTTATGAATGTATGCATTTTATGCCAGGAAAATAAAAATCTTGCTATTAACAGTTATTGAGTCCAAAACCAGTTAATCCCTGGCTAAGGTCCTTTAGGTTCATGAATGAACCGGGATCTGCTTCCAATAGCTAAAGTTTAAAAGCTACATTGTTTTAGCTAGTTATAACATAAATACATATTCTCAATGCAAATTACCTCAGGCTTGTAAATTTTTTTACCAATTCTAAATGAGCTAAGCACCAGCCATTAATAGCGAAAAATAAAAATGGAAAATAAATGTCATTTCTGACGTAGTCAAAAGCCTTTGTGTCCCGCTTTAATCTTTAATATTCTCATCTAATATAACCTGAAAAAATGGCATAAGTTACATCGTAATGCCTCTATGATCACCGTATCCAAGTTTCCACCCCACCTTTACGTGTAATGGGGTGGTAAAGCACACTCTAACACGTTGTTGAATGAGTCCTATTACATTTTTTCATCCCTATTAAATTCGCAATTCTTATCTTTATTATTCACACTCAAAACGGAGTTTATTAAATGACCTTCCTCGTGTAAAATAAAAATGGGGAGTAGATGCATATTAAGATGCACCGAGGATCTGTTTTTAATGACCCCATACAAGATTGTAAAATCTTCTTTTTATGCGCTCGCAGATTCTGAAAAAAGAGTGATACTTGCTGTTTCGTTGCGAAAAATTTGAGGAGTTCTTCAGTTAATGAGGAAGATTTGTGCACTATTGATCGTGTTTGAAGGGAATGACATAATTAAAAAGACGAAAAGGAACGGATTACTTTTTTGGGAGTAGGGGAGGGGATGGATTTTTGATCAAACGGTTAAATTGCTTCGCCTTTCAGTGCACTATCGGACGCTTTTGTTTGATGTAATTATTGGAACCCTTTTCTAAAACTTTGTCTTGATGTAATTACAGATGTTTTAAAATTGTGTAAGGAATTCAAGTATTTTGATAGATTTTTAAAGAAGCGCAATCTCTATTCGGACAGGATGTTAACTTAGCATACACATATAGGTCATTTTTACGGTGGTTTTCCAGCAGTTTACCAATGTATGTATACATTTAATCGGGAAATATATAATTTATATATCAATACCTTCATTTAAGTTCCCTTAAATATTGAACAATTAATAAATATTTAACAATTATTAAATGTTTATCAATTAATAAATATTGAACGATTGTTAAATATTTACCAATTATTAAATATATATAACAATTATTAAATATTTACCAATTAATAAATATTTAACAGTTATTGAATATTTAACAATCAACAATGGTTCAGCATTCAAGAAGTTTAACTAGAAAATATAGAGAGTAATGAAAATGACATTTTGTTTGAAGTTATATATCGTAATGACACACAAAACCTAAGATTTTCGTTGATGATCTTAAGTGTTTAATTTTTTTTAAGGAAACGCCAGTACGAAGATTCGAAGTGTAGCTGGTTTGTAGACTATCTTGTGTTATTCTTTTCTCTGTCATATTTCAAGCGGAGTATTCGTTCCCTCAAAGCAAAGATGACCGCGTTCTAAGCTATTAGTCTTTGTTATTACATGCACTACACGACTAAAAGTACTGGGACACTTTCAAAAATTAACTTTTTTAAGGATTTCTAAAAAAATAAAAGATTAATAGCTTTGTAACTTCTGTCACAAAAAAAGTTTGATTCAGTTGACATATTTCTTGAAAAGTTGTACCACCCTTGCGTTTCGGTGATCAATAAAAAATTGGGGGAAACAAAAATGTTTTTTTATCATCATTTATCGTAAATAGCTGAGAATAAACTGTAAATTTCCGAAATTAGTTGATTTACTATTGCACAATTATTTTACATACTTTAGAGAAACTACCACTAACATTCACAAAGATATTAGCATTTCTTTTAAAACTATGAATTTTATTTGAAGGTTTTTTGATCATAACACGCAAAGTTTTCCGTCAAAGCTTAGCAAACTTTCAGAAAACTTGATGGCATGTAATAGGAGCGTAATAATAATAAAATTTCAAATCAACAGGTTAAACATTTGATAAAATATGGGCATGTAAAGCAGTTAATTTTTTACTGCGCAAGCGATAAAGGTAGCAATTAATAAAATATAATAAATGTTCCGTAATCAAACACTTAACTAGATTCCTCACCACATAATAAAATTCCAGTTCAAAATCTTAAAAATTCAGAAAGTTATCAGCGATCTAATTAGCCGAATTCAAATAACTCTTAGATAGACGACAAATCGTTAAGGATCGTTCGCAAATAACCTGTTTTAATCAAATCACACTAAACGATTGCTAGCAAATGTTACAAACTTGCGAACGATCCCTCATATCAAAGACCTAAAATTAACTATTTGAAAGGTATTTACAGAACATAAAATTAAGTGTTAAAGTTTCAAAGTAAAGTTAATATTGACATTAGAATGTAACTTATCTGCACATATAGAATAAGGAACGGACGAGAATCGGAGTTACTTGCAGAAAAATAGCTGAAAATATAGAATGTTGATTCAGTTCAGCTCTTAGATAATGAAACTGCTTTATATTTTAATTCCCATACGATACACTCTGCTGGCAGCACATTTTCTTATTGCCGCCAGCAGCTATTATGCTCTAATTAAATCGGTATCTAGAAGAAGGTCGTATGTTACATTTTATTTGCATTAATGTTTAGTACTTCCTGTCTTAGAAGAAGGGTAAATGTTACAAATTAAAAATACAATTTTTAATTAGTATCATATGCTCTTCTTTTAGGGAGTCATTCATTTTTTATTTCCTTTTACAAAAAAGGAAGTATTGTATTCGCAAAAAAGTTTTCACTCAAAAATCGACCTTAATTTCCATTTTACTCACACCCGAATGAATACTGAGTTTTCTTTTCGACTCGATCACTCGTGGATAAGTGCCTAAGAACGTACAGACACGCGAAATATCCATATATGTATGTGCGTATGTGCGGATACTTGTATGTATGCCGCATAACTCAAGAACGACAAGTCCTAGAAAGTTGAAATTTGGTACTCCTAGTGGGGTCTAGTTGTGCACCTCCCCTTTGGGTTGCAATCGGGTGTTTCTAAAGGTATATTTTGCCCCTTTTCGGGGGGGGGGTGGATCATTGTTAATTTCGATGTAAACTCAAGTGGTGTTATTATTTGGCGGGCACTTGGCGATATTTCGCCAGTCTTTTGGTCGCCACGTTTTGTAAACATCTTGGCGACAAATTTGGCGGGTTTTTTTAATCTGTTTTAATTTGGCCACTGTTGGTGACATTTAGAGAGTTAACTATTGAATCACATTAAAATTGCCAGTAATGGGGAAATGAAATTAAATTGGAGTAAAAGGAAATCATGTGTTGCACACATCAGCTCGATTTAAATTGAAAATGTAGTTTATGCATTAACTTCTCTCATTAAATTTCTGGCCTGCTATTTTGCTTAACTACAGAACAAGTGTAATATTTGAGTTGGGGGCGACGAACTATCCGTTGTGTATTGTCAAGACTGCCAGGATGCACTCAGCTGGAAGCACATTTGCTTATTGCTGTAAACAGCTATCAAGCTCTTATTGAATGGGGTATCTAGAAAAAGGCCATATGTTATATCTGATCTACGTTTATGTTTAGTCCTTCCTGTCTTAGAAGAAGAGTAAATGTTAACATACGCTCCTCTTTTATGGACTCATTTTTTATTAAATTTGAAATGTAATTTATGTTTTAATTTCTGTGAATTAAGTTTAAGACCAGTTATTCTGCTTAACTACAGAACAAGTGTAATTTTTGACTCGAGAGAACTATCCGGTGTGTTTTGTCAAGACTGCCAGGATGCATTCAGTTGGCAGCACATTTGCTTTTTGCTGCAAACAGCTATCAAGCTCTTATTGAATGGGTATCTAGAAAAATTACATATGTTACATCAGATCTGCGTTAATGTTTAGTCCTTCCTGTCTTTGATGACATGTAAAGGTTACAAATTTAAAATAATTTTTTTTTATTTGTAACATACGCCCTTCTTTTACGGACGCATTCATTATTTATTAAACTTGAAATGCAATTTATGTTTCAATTTCTGTGCATTAAATTTAAGGCCAGCTATTCTGCATAACAGCAGAACAAGTGTAATATTTGACTCGTGAGAGCTATCCGGTGTGTAATGTCAAGACTGCTAGGATGCACTATAGTCACTGGATATCCGTTGTATCAATCCGTAAATTATATATACAGCATACAATAGTATATACATGAGCGTGTGTAAGATATTAAGAGTAAACCAGCTGATGTGTGCATCACATGACTTCC
The DNA here is from genome assembly GCF_026930045.1 of Uloborus diversus. Lineage (NCBI taxonomy): Eukaryota > Metazoa > Arthropoda > Arachnida > Araneae > Uloboridae > Uloborus > Uloborus diversus. The sequence goes on along the minus strand of NC_072737.1, from coordinate 23,024,864 downwards.
TTTTACTCCAATTTAATGTCATTTTCTTCATTATTGGCAGTTTTAATACGATTCAATAGTTTACTCTCTAAATATCACCAACAATAGACAAAATGAAACAAGATAACAAGATTTAAAAAAAAAAAAAAAAAAGCCAAATTTATCGCTAAGATGGCGACAAAACTTGGCGACCAAAAGACTGGTGATACATCGCCAAGTGTCCGCCAAATTATAACACCACGTGAGTTTACATCGAAATTAACAATGATTTCCCCCTAAAAAGGAGCAAAAGATCCCCTTTGAAGCATACGAATACAACCAAAAAGGAAGGTGCACAACTAGACCCCACTAGGAGTCTATGTACCAAATTTCAATTTTCTAGGACATCCCGTTCTTGAGTTATGCGACATACATACGCACATACATACGTACATACAGACGTCACGAGAAAACTCGTTGTAATTAACTCAGGGATCGTCAAAATGGATATTTCGGGTGCTTGTACGTTCCTAGATACATATCCACGTGTAGTCAGGTTAAAAAAAAAATGCAACATTCATTTGGGGGTGAACAAAATGGAAATTAAGGCCGATTTTTGGGTGAAACGTTTTTCGCGAATACAATACTCCCTTTTTTGTAAAAGGAAGTAAAAATTGGGCAAAACCAGACTTTTGAAAAACCTAAAAATAACGTACCTTGATTGATGCATACTGGAAAAAGCACAGTCCCCTCAACTTTCGTGCAAAATGAATATTTTTTCCCCTTCAAATCCATCACGTGCATGAAAAATCATATTTTCAAGCATGTCTTATTTAACTGTAGAAAAAAAAGGTTTATTCTTCCGCTGTCATAACGCGTTTTCAAACACAAATGCAAAGGTTAACAGGCACATTGGCGTTGAAGAATGATTATTTACAAGCGCGAAGTGTAATTCTATTTCTCGTGTAAGATTTAGTTTTACAATATTTCACCATCGCCGCACCCCTATTTAGGTGTCACTTACAGCATATCACAATTACTTTTTGTTAACTTTGAGTTATAAATGCATTTTTAACGTGTGTAAGGATACGATTTGTTATTTTCGCTCAGGTGCCATGAATTTAAAACATATTTCTTTTGTAAATAAGTGAGCTGCTTGTATTTTAAGTAATGAATTCGCCTTAAGAAGTATTTTTTTTTAAAATAAATGACTCTTTGTCATGTACAACTAAATGTTCCTAAAGAGTATATATATATATATATATATATATATATATATATATATATATATATATATATATATATATATATATATATATATATATATATATATATATATATATATATATATATATTTTGTAATACAATAAACGGCATCTAAAAATGAATTTAAAAAAAAACAAAAATAATAAAGACATTTTTTTAAAAAAACTCAAAATGAAAAATAAAAAGATAAAGAAAATTCTGCGAAATATAACAAAAAAGGGAAATTAATTGCGAGGAATTCATTTCGAATAATTTATATACATAACGTTTTCTTGAATATCTGAGAAAATTAACTTCCTTCCCAATGCATTTCTTTTTCTCTCTTCAATAAACATTTTAAAACACAATTTTATACTATAGTAATCAGTGTGTTATTTTTGTTTTTTATTTTCTTTTAAAAATATTTTTCAAAATGTACTATGTCAAATTATCAAAAGTTCAGCCAAGAGAAAAAAATCTTAATCAAATAATTGTTTTGGCTTAATGTAATTATTTGATTTGTCTTTCAAATTTGCAAACTATTAAATCTTACTCAAAAAGAGAAAGTGGACTTAATAAGATATTCAAGTAATGAGGAGACAAATAGAAAATACTGCTCATAGTGTGATTATTAATCAGTTAAGTGAAAAAAAACTTTCTCTTTTTTTTTTTGGAAATACTCAGTTTGTGTGAAAACTAATGGTGTTACATAAGTTTATTATAATAATATGTGTTTTAAATGAATGAGGTCGGAACAAAATGAGTACAGTGAGAAAAATGTTTTTAACCATTTTTGTGCAAATGCAAAACGAAACTTTTAAAATGAAATTTACTTTATAGGTTTTAAAATTAAATGAGCTGTAGTGTGTAGTACAATAATATGTATGAAAACATGACAAATAGGTTGTTTAAAAGATGCATAATTAACGATTGCCAAGCATTACGGAGTGTTCGTGAATAACTAATTTACTTTGAATAATTCATGCAGTTTTTTTTTTTTTTGAGTTTAAAGACATATTAAATGTTTAAAAATGTAAAAGGAAAAGAAAAACAATTTAAATGCATATACAATACAAGCGACAAGATCTTCTTGAAAGAAGTAACAACGAATTCGTGACATGCATCAACAAACAGAGCAAAATTAGATCGTATTTTTTTTAATTATTATTTTCGGAAAAATAATACATAATGACATGTTTATTCTTAAATATATCAATTATGTGTCGCTGTAAACGCTGGCTGTTTTAGCCAAATTGTTTCACGGTTATGTGTTTTATATATTCATAAATGCAGAAAATATTATCAAAAATGCAAGGTCGAAAGACTACTTTTTTAAACTGATTTGTTAAACACCTTAATACGATTAGGTTACGCATTAGTCATGTCAATCTACCTTTTATGACGGTACTTTTTTCCGTATAAACTTTTCTACAGCTCTTTCAAAGTGTAATAAGAGATTTTTCTCTTATTTTTGTCTTTAGGACGATGGATGAAGTGTTAAAGTTTTTTTTTGTTAAATTGCTTCGTACATATGGGAAGCATGAGAATGAATAATATAACGAAAGATTTCTTTATCATGCTCGCTTATTATTTATTGTTTGGCTAGTTAAAGCTTGACTTATTTTAAGTAATCGGAATAAAACTTATAGAACTCTAGATAATTGGAAATAGCAATTTACTGGTAAATACAAGCGTTTCATGAGACATTTTAACCTGCCATTGCAATATGAGTAATAAAAAACTGTTACTTATTTGATACATGGGCAAACAAGTAGTTACATTATTATGAAATTAATAAATACATTTGTGCAACAAAGTAATAACTGCGTAAAATGCGCCATCAAGTACAAATTAGCGAACTGATGAATTTTCAACATAAAGCTCACATTTCGTTGTAGTGAGAAAAGCGTTCCCTGAGCCCTCGAAACACGAAACTGGAAACAGTTTGCCAATTTTTGTACCTTAGAGCCCAAAAATGCGTTTATCTATGCATTGTACGTGAAATTCATTTCACATCGAGCCATATGAACGTAATCCTGAAAAAAAAATCATTTTCAATAATTTACCAGTGTTAAAAGAACGCTAGTCCAATATTTTGTGTATGCACCAAACCCCGGCTTTTCCTCTCTGCTACAATGTAGCGATTGTGTGACTTACGTCAGTTTTCCTCTAAGTTAGAGATTTGGGCTTTATTGCGTTTTTTTATTATTGTTAATTTCATGTGTTTTAATTTTATTAAAACAGTATCTTATATAACGCAATGATATGCACAATGTAAAATGCAATAAAATCAAACCGGACTATCTTTACAAACAGTGTGAACAAAATAATAGCCCGGATTAAAAAAAAATCATATTTTCGAATTACATATTACATTAAGTGATGCTTGAATTTTTAACGAAATATACGAAGATTCTACAACAAAAATCAATCCCACAAATGAGCAATGCGTGAGCAATGAATGAAAGATATTCAATTACAATTGCTCAATGTGGGAGAGTTTTGTTACGCTACAAGATCTAAACCGCAATCCGCTTGGTGCCTCACATTTTCGAGTATCACTGTCAATGGTTTCCAATGCTAAACAGTGCGTTCTTAAAATTTGTGTTGTAGATTCGGCATCGGGGTGTTGATAAGAAGATTCGCTGACGCAACTTCATAAACATAATTCACATGGCACGTAGAACGAAGATGTTGTTGTCGTGTGCCAGATGGTGCGCTGCTTCATTTTTCCAACTGTTTCGTAATTTGGTGCAAAGTTCGACTTCCCCAGTACTCACATCCCATAAGGACCCGTTAATAGGGTAGGCCACCATTCCCAGCATAACAGCACATTCACACCATGGAACGACAAGGACGGGAAAGAGAAAGTACATCTATTCCCGAGCCGGGATTCGAACCCAGAACCTACCAATCCGCAGTCAGACATCTCTGACCACTAGTGAAATACATATTAGACGTTTGTTGCGCTACAAGAGGATCCCGCATCGAAAATTTGCAACTGAAGCCTATGACTCGTTATATTTATGCATCCCTTATTGTAATAATACATTAGTTCGGGAAATTTTTTTAAAATGACATTTCACATATCTGCTCTTTCTCTATAGCAGTAGACGACACGCGCTACTAAAGGTCTGATAATTCAGCCAATTAGAATATTTGCCTGGCACTCAAACTGACAAGCGAATACCTTGTTATTGAAAAATAAATAAATACCTTTTTAAGAAAACGTATGAAATATCTAACGTTTTTAACACAGCGATATTTTCGAAAAATCGCTTCGAGGTGCACACTCCCATGCCACAAACTAACTTTGTGCCAAGTTCATGAAAATCGACCGAAAGGTCTTGAAACTGTGCTCGTCACAGACATCCAGACAGAGATCCAAATATCGAGACAAAGAGACATGGGATGAAACTTTTACGATCTTAACGGTTTATTCCCGGAAGTTCTTCGAATTGAAAGAAATGTTTTTCAACCTAAAAACACATGTATTTAGTAAGCTGTTTATTTGTGCTAAAATAAAACGTTGGATACTTCCTGTTACCTTGCCATTGGTTGAAGACTTCCACCCAAGTTTTTGTTGTCAAACGAAAGATCAAATTTATATCTGAAGAAGGATGTAAAATTTATTTAGTCATTTTCTCAAAAACATACAATCTTAGTAAAAAAAAAATCAGTTTACAGCACTGCAAAACATACTGTAAAAAATTGAAGCGTCATTGATTACTTCCAGGTAACGTTTTGGGATGTCAAGGTTTATGCATCACATTTCTGCAAAAGGGAGAAAAAATGTTTTTTATTTTTTTTTTTTTTTTCAAAATTTTCTGAATCGAATCAACTTCCATGTATGCCGATTTTACATTGTGGTGAAAAAACATTTTTAGCGAAAAGTGTAAATATATATTAGGTATTCCTCCTTTAGTTTAGTTACGGCTTCTCCGTGTTGACTGAGCATCAGTCTCCGAATTTTGTAGCTCTGAAGAAATCGCTTGCGATTCCGTCTTAGCTTCAACCGTATTTGCTTTAGGAGCTCTCATGATAAATTTAGGACGGTGACAAGCTATAATTATATACGCATAAAAGTTTTCACTGATAATTCATTAATTAGTTCAGCATTATGACTGGCTAAGATTGGGAAGGTTTTTGAACCATTCAGAAAGATTCCAGGATAATTTCAGAAATGTTTTCATTTTTTTAGTGTACAAATTGCTTGGGTTTAGCAAAATTTATTTTTGGTGAACATTAGAAACATAAACTTTCCATTATATTCCAGGAACTTTTCGATTTTTTCCTTTTTTTTTTGAATGCAATTGTTGATCAAACAACGCATGTGATGAAAACATATTTCAACTCTCAACGTTGAAATATAATTTTGGGTTTCAGTTGTGGATTGAGGTAACAACACAAGGGACTGATATTTATCGTATAAAAAATTCTCTAAAGAATAATGATAGTAAAGAGTTTGTTTTAATTTTCATTTCAAACAATGTTTGATCTATATTCAAACTTTTAAAATGAGAATTAATTCAAGCCACTATTTCGTTTTGTGTGCGTTTTTACTATTTTTTCAAAAAATTACTAAGCATTTAACGTTTTTACATAACTCAATCAACAGTTTTCATTATCCACTTTCATTGACGATTATGAAATGCACCATATGAATAAAAAGACGAATAACTGAATTATTGAAAAGCAAACCCATTACTTTAATTTCGTCTAGTATTCCACATTTTACAATTGAAATAAATTGCTTATGAATAAATAACTCATTTACAAAGAATTACATTAATGCTTTTACAGAAGCGATTCCTAAAATGCGTTGAGAGAATGAACACTTAACTTGCAGAATGCTGACTTTCACCAGTGTTGATAGCCATTAACGTTAATCGATTCAAGCGTCGGATCTCATTCAGCTATCTGTCGGCAGCTGCTAATAACAAGGGGTATACATTGTTATCAATTAAAGGGGGAGGGAAAAAAACGTCGCTCTTACTTATCGGTTTATTGAGCTGTTTACACAATGTCCGACCTCCTGTTATGGGTTGATTATGAAAGAAAACACTCTCAAATGAAGCACAAAAAGTTAATTTTTCTTTGAGTATTTAATCGATGGGATTCAATTAAAGACACTGGAGAAAGATAGGAAAGATGCAAATGATGGTAAAAAGTGGCTGAAATACAGCTGGGTAGGACATATTGTTTAATAAGATGAAAGTGCACTGCAGGAAAGATGTGTTTTTGAATACGTGTATGTTAAGTGAAAAATTCCTTTAAAATGTTAGGGGATAATGTAAAAAAACATATTGCAGAAGGGCATTAAGAAAATTTTCTAAACATGGCTATCACCTAGACGACATTTTGAGTGGAGTTGTTCTTAGTTAAGTTTCGAACTCCTTTTAGATTTTAAGGGAAAACAATGACTATGCTAGTCAAAATGATTTTTGTGATATTGTTTATTTGAGTTCATTTTTCCTAGTTTAATTTCCAAATAATTACTGATTTTAATCGCTTGAAAAAATAAACACGTAAGAAAAATTTGGTCAGGAAAAAAAAATACTTATGTATGTTTTGTATGATTGCTTTGATAAATATAAATAAATGTCTGGAGTATTTGCTTGGGGGGGGGGGGGGATTTTACAATACTATTGGAAACTGATTTCTATTTCCTTTATCTTCCGTTTTCTAAGTTACAAACCAGGTATAATAGCGTATAAAAAAGCCTTTGATATCAACAAAAGGGCTTTTAATCAGTTACATAAAGAGTACCCAAAATTAACGCAATACTTAATTTGCCACTATTTTAATCTTCAATTGTTGGCAGCCATGAAAAAAGAACAATTTTACTGCTGAGAGTTTAGGATTAGTAAAAATGGAGTGTTCTGCTACCGTACATGCAATGAAACAATTTATTTACTGTATAAGGCTTTTTTTGGTCGTGTACTCTCTCGTTTCGGCGATCAGAATTGGCATCCTAGATTGTGTGATTTAACATCATTGGATTTTTACTTAAGGGGTTATCTGAAGTCAAAGGTATCGGTCAAAAAGCCCACAACCACCCATGCATTACCGTATTGTGGTATCGAGCGCCAATAACAGTAACTGCTTGGCCACCATCAATTGTTGTTATTTTTGAAATGAACGTTCAATAATGAAAACGCGTTATTATATCGTATAACGCTCAATTTTTAATAACCCTAAATGCTAAGCTGTCAAATTGTTCTTAATTCAGAGTTGGCAACAACTTATTTCAAAAATTGAGGCAAATTCAAATATCGCGTTAGTTTTGAGACACCCTTTATAACTAATAGGTTTTATGAACACAAGTTAGATGCAAATTGTGTGTATATTTTTCAATGATTTTAAAAGTAAGAAAAAAGATAAACAAAAGGGTTAATCTTGGTATATGTACCTCGAAAATAAATAACTACTTTTAAATGAAAAAATAATTTAATTACTTTTTAAAAAATATCACTCACTCTAAAAGTTGTAAAACTTAACTGACTATATATCTTATAAAAAATAAATAAATAAAATAAAATAAATAAATAAATAAAATAATAAATAAATAATAATAATAATTAATAAATAAAGAAGTAATGTGTACCGATTTTAGCAACATGTAGGAAGTTAAGTGAATATAAATAGTTTCTATTTCACTGATTATCTATTGATAAGTTGTAAGCCTGATTAAATGACTTAATATGTATGTCCAGCTTTATTGAATCTGCCTCTTTGTTTAATCAAAACTGTCTGTAAATTAGTTAACGTGATTCTTATAAGAAGCGACCACTGTACACTCAAACCTGTTCTGGTGCGGTCTTTTTTCTTGCAATTGTGTGTGTGTCTGTGTTTTTGTGTTCTTATCAAATTTCTAATGATTTCTATTTCTTTACACGACCTCGTAAGAAGAGTTATTGAAAATTATTTAGGACAGAACTAGTATAGTCACAATTATTACTGACGCGTCACTGTGAGATATTCTATAATTTAAGCCTCGGGATTTTAAAAAAATGCCCTACGTTGAAAACATATAATTGCGGATAATGCAATTATTTAAATATTTGAATGAAATTCAAAATGAACATTGTATCTAAAGATTCCTTGAAGAAAAATAAAACTACACGAGCTGATGTGTGCATCACATGACTTCCTTTTACGCTAATTTAATGATAATAGTGCCTTGAACTTGGAGTAAGCAAAGAAAAACTCTAAATATTTTTACCCCAAGTTTGGAGCAAACCGTAGCAAAAAAAAAAAAAAAATGGCAACTAAAAGTTTAGCGATATATTGCCAAGTGTTTGACCAATTATAACACCACTTGGGTTTGCATTGATATTAACAATGATTTCCCCCATAAAGGTGTAAAAGACCCCTTTTGGAGCATCTGAATGTAACCAAAATGGTAGGTGCACAGCTAGATCCCACTGTTAGTCTACGTACCAAATATCAACTTTCCAGGACATACCGTTCTTGAGTAATGCGAGATACATACGCACATACGTAAATAAGCACATTACATGCGTACATACAGACGTCACGAGAAAATTTGTTGTAATTAACTCGGGTATTGTCAAAATGAATATTTCGGGTGTCTATACGTTTTTAGGCATATATATATCCACGTGTTGAAAAAAAAAAACCCTCAATATTTATTCGGGGTCGAACAAAATGGAAATTAAAGTCGATTTTTGAGTGAATTTTTTTTGGGGGGAATACAATACTTCCTTTTAGGTAAAAGGTAGTACAAATGGGGTGCAAAACAAAATATTTGTAGTTCTGTTGAAAATTCCGCTTTGCGTTTTTGCAATAATAGGATATTGTCTATGCACTGCAAACAAAAAATTTAGTATGCCATTTTGAATTGTAAGACGTTTATTTTAATTAATTAATTTTTTATATTCTATCAGAAAATAATACATGCCTTTGTTTCAATTAAATGTAATATGAATCGTATACATAATTTTGAATATGTTTTTTTTTTTTTTTTCAAAACATAAACATTCTTACCCACTTGTTTCGTGCATGCTAAATTCCTCTAAAACCCGTTGCTAGGAGCAAAATTAAATTAATGAGAAACTCGTGGCCTAATTTTTATAACAAATCCAAGTTCTGTGTTCTCGCCAAAGCGGGTGCATCCTTTTAATCATTCACATCTGTAAGAGAGTTTTCAAAAAAGTTCGCAATGAGGAGAAAGTGTCATCTTTTCAAAACATCCGAGGGAAAGAATAAATAATGCTTGTTTAATTAAAATATTTCTGAAGCTTAATGCATTTTTCAGTTCCTTGGACTTTTTTTCTTAAAGAATTGTGTGTCGAGAAATGCTTGATTGCAGCTTGTAAAAGCGAGAGTTATTTCAGGTTTAAAGTATTTTATTTGTTATAAAGAACTTTCACGTAAGATTTTTATATAACAGAAATAAAAACAGTATATATTTCAAACAGCTAATATTGTGGGAAAAGGGGAAAAAATCAGTCGAACTGAGTATAACTTTTGATATTTAGACACTTTTGATACAAGTTAAATGAATTTTTATTCATTAAATTTTACTGCAAAATATGCTGTTTTAGACTTTGGTTATTCATCAAACCATTAATTAATCTTTATAGTTATCTATCCATTTTATTAATATAGGTGTCTAAAATTTTTGGTATGAAACGCTGAATTATATAGAAAGCCGATTTCCCTTTATTACTGGTAATGTATTTATACATATAATAGTATATGTTACGTAGGATTTATGTACAATTAAGTTCATTCATTGAGTGAGATAATTTTAAAAAAATTGAATTTATTTTTTGTGGCACGTATGGTAAAGTAACTTATATTTCATCCCCCTAAATTTCTCTGGCCTTATACTAGGTGTCGCCACTGGTGACATTTTTTCTGCTTGCGGTTAATAACAGTATGTATTTGTGGAAGCTTCGTGAGTCTTGTCCGCTGCGTTGCTGTTTGGAAGCAATTATTCTGATTTAAAAAAAATGAAGTTATCGTAATAACGATTTTATGTTCTTTTTTGGTTTAATAGAAATTGTTTAGTTGTATCTGACATATTTTTTTTAACTGAAGTAGCAAACTCAATGATCATTGCTTTCTACTATGTTATATTTACTTCGTATCGAATAGTACCATATAAGCAATTATTATGCTCCTAGCTTTTTTCCCTTACTATGATTGGTGTAAAACACATTGATGCAAAGCATCCTGTGAGCCGAAAACGTTTGATGAAGACAAATATATCGAAATATAAGTAGGTTGCCGTCAATGCACCTTGTGGCAAATGCAAAATGTGTTGCAAGGAAAAGAACAACAACAACAAATCATTTGTTGTTCTTGTTTGAAGGCTTAAAAAATAAGTTTTACATTTGGCAATTAAATATTATCAATAAATAATAACTAATTTTTGTGTGTCTGTTTTTTTTTCTCTCTAATGCAATTTTCAATCTCGATTGTATTATAATTTTATGGTTTTTAACTCATTATTACCTCTTTTAAAAAGTGTACTGAATGGGAGATAAAAATAGAATTACGATTTTCAATTCTGATAAAAGTGCATATTTTGAAATATGTTTTTTTAATTTTTTTTTATTAAAGAATAAATTGTGCATGTTGTATTTCTGCTTTAGTACCACGTGCAGTCTTAGTCGGTGGTGTTCTTTAAATGTTTCTGATTTTAACACATGCTACTAGGGGCCAAAAAGCTTAGGGGGATATAATAGGGTGCGTATACCCTATATCTAAACACAACATACTAAAACATTTTGGTTAAAGCCTTATTCCCTTTATGTTGAAACAGAACAAGTTGATGCCCAGAGATACAAAGGGTTACAGAGTTGATACACGTTGGTACAGAAGTAACACAGAGACCCCTTATTCCCTTTGGATTGAAGTAGAACAATCGGTTAGGCACTGCGCTTGTAGTCAAATGGCCACACTGATACAGAAGGTTGATAACCTCCGTGTAAACTAATAATGACCGATGCATTTAAATTTTTCATAGCCACTTAGTCCCGTTAACCAAAACCAATGTACGTAGTGAATCAGTTGGAAATCAGTTTAAGATATAGAAATATTAATAGATGTACTTGTATATATCACGTGTGTTGTCTGAGCTATTTTTGACTTCTACCCTCGTGTTGCTCGTTGAACCAAAATCCGCTTATTTGTACCTAAAATCGGGTACTAATATTACTAAAGCTTGATTTTCCGCGTGATTTTATAAAAAATACTTAGTTTTTTTCTTCAAAAGAACAAAATATATAAATAATATTTTTGAACACTGAAAAAACAAAAAAAAAAACCACTACAACATTCAAGGTTAAAGAATAATACTCCCATTTAAGACATCGTAGCAAAAAAAAAAAAAAAAACTTGTGTTAAAGGTTGGTAAGATTGTCTATTAATGAAAATATTTCTTTTATATTTAAAATAAAGAGAAAATACGGAATGTGTTTGACATACACTTTGTTTGAAAAACGTGCCGCCAAGTTTTATGTACATTTAAAAAAAGGGGATTTCGAAACACCAAATTTCTTACAGATTCGTTCAAATGAACAATATGAATTAAAATAAATAATAGTGTTCTCTGTAAAAAGTAAAACATGACTTCATTGACTAACTAGGCAATTTGGGGAAGCATTTCTTGAGCATTTGCATTGCTTTTAGGCGTAGTCGAAAGAGTAAATACTGTATGTTTGCAACTATACTTTGATTACTTGGATTGCATACTTGTGCTATATATTTAGGAAAAAGGATGCACTTTGTGCTTTATTTTGAATATCACCAGTCAATCAACAGACGAGAACTTTTTGCGTAGTATTGGTAAAACGTTAATTTGAAAATAAAAATAAATAAAACAATTTGTTCTTAAAGTAATAACTATTGAAAATTTAATGACGAAAACATCATCCAATTCAAGATCTGATCGGTTTTTGTGCGCACTCATAAATAAATAAAAATAATTTGCGCCCTTTTTTGTCAACTCTCATTTTATCAATTTTAAAACGCTCTCTCGCCAAAAATTGTTCTCAATTTAGGAAAATTTACTATGCCTTAATTAAGTTGGACACTCCAGTAAAGAAAAATAGAGTAACTTTTTTCTCAAATTTCAAAAGCATATTTCCGCAGATTCCGAGTAAATGCGTTTGTTAATGCATCCGGAAAATTAAATGGATAATTATCCACCCTAATTATAGTTTTCCTGAATGAAATGGGAACAGGAGAAAAATATATCATGCTCATTGAATTTAGTGTTTTTGAAAATGAACGGTAGTTGTTTTTTCTACCAGACGCATTATGTAAAACGGATTTACCATTTCCTTTTTTAACATAGGTGGAAAGCTTTTCTTTCAATCGAAATGAGATTTTTGATGCATATTGGAATACTTCATGTATTTCTTTTATTTTCGGCAACATTCTAATTGTTTTATCAATAACCTATCTCGTAAAAACGTAATATAATAACATACAAGGAATTTTGAGCTCATTGGGAAGATTATTCTAAAATATATAAATGTCCGTTTGATTTTGTGCATCTGTCTTTTCCGACAACGCAATACATTAAAACCTGTCTACAACGATCCTGTTGACTTTAAAAAATATTGTTATAGACAGGTTGTTGTTATTGACGGTTTGATTCTTTATGCTGACATTTTGCTGCGACCAAGGAAAATATCGCTATAGACAGGTTTATTGTTATAGACAGTTTCGTTATACACAGGTTTCACTGTATATTAAATTGAACAAAATGCGACAAACACACATGGACGCAAAAAAAAAAAAAAAAAGCTCAGAGAAGGGGTTGAGCTGGTGCTTATCAGTTCAAATGCTTAAATTCATCAAAAGCTTAAATTCAATCGAACAGTCTATTGTTGTCCTTTTTTAGCCTACTTTCCCAGCAATTGTCAAAAAAAAAAAGAAGAAAAAATGGCATAAAAGAAAGCTTAATGCATCGTAAAAATATCGCAAAAAACAAAAAAAGTCAAAAATAAATAAAATAATCAAATAAATATCGAAAAATTAAAAATTGGAAAGTAGTGTATTGAGATGGGGAAAGATGTCTGTCTGTCTGTCTGTCCCCCCCTAATAACTTTTGAATGAATAGTCCGATTCGAACAAACTTTTTTTGGTTCGAAAGATCTCGGCAAGGACACCTCATTTCCATATTTCACTGTTGATTTGAACTATTTTTTGTTCAATTTTGAACAGTTCAAAAAAACTTAACATTAGCGCCTACTGGGAAATTCAAGGCAATTCCGAACTGTGAGGCGAATTTGCTTCAAACAAACTTTGTAGGCAAAAGCTTTCGATGAAAAACTTGTATATAAAATATCTTTTTGATTTGAACACGTTTCCGTTCAATTTTGAACAGTTCAAACCCTTAACATTAGCGCCTACGGGGAAACTGAAAGTCAATGTAGATTCCGTACTTGAAGGCGGATTTACTTCAAACAAATTATGTTGGAAATAGATCTTGATGCCAAACTCCGACTCCGAGAATCTAGGGGCACCTGACTCCAAATCCGACTCCTGTGCCCGACCATTAATCGGACTCAGACTCCCCGACTTCGACTCTGACTTCGTAGCTTTGTCAAAGATTTATACACGGAGGACAAATGACTGACTCCGATTCTTGGATATTCGACTCATTTATCCCAAAATGAGATTGACCCCGATTCCGACTCCGTAGGTATGGTTTTAACTGTGAAATAATTATTGTTGATATGACTTATTTTTATTTTCACTCTAAAGTTTTAATTTAGGTATTATTTTTTCGGCGGATAAACTCGAAGTCATTTATGTTTCTACATAAAGATATGCGCAGACGATTTTTTTTTTTTTTTTTTTTGACAATGAAAAGTATTTCTTTAAGTTGACATTTTATTGTTTTTATTTATTTTGGTAAGTGCATTAATTCATTTAAAAAGTTATTTTTGGCAACAGGGGAAAAAGAAACGATTTTCTTTTGATATGATGTAATTATTTTAATGAGCTTATTAATTTTAATTATTATTTTTTTTTCGTATTGAAAGCTCTTAAAGAATTTTTTTTTTAAATGGAAAAAAGTGTAAAAGGGGCTGCTATTTTAAATGAGTGAGGAATATTTGATTCCTAGAAATTAGCTTAAAATACTAAAAAAAATTTTTGAAACAATTTGCGATTTTAGCTATTTTTGAGAATATTGAGTAGGTACTAGAAAGTAGTATGGGTATACGGGAAAGTAGGCTCGTATAGTTCTAGACAGAACTTTTTGTTATTGTTATGTCTCAAGACGTACTGTAAGGATTTAGCCAGAAATCAGAATACGAGATGACATATGTGAGAAGAGAAGCTGCTGCGGTTTTGGGGGTCATGAAACTAAAGAGGGGTGGACTAATCGATTGTTTTCTCCCTCTAACTTGACAAAGCTACGTCAATAAATAAAAGGATTCATATGAAAAGTAATATGCTAGTATACGCTTATGGTACACACCATGAACTCCTTCGTTTTACCACTAATTGTTTCAATAAAGTGCAATTTGACGTTTTTCTTAAACTTTCCTTCTCAGCAGGTCTACAAATGCGAAGGTGCTGATTTGAAATAAGTTTACTTGTCATGTGGAAGATGGATTAAAGACATTTATTTGTGAATGTACTGTTCCTAACTACAGTAAGTCCTCGTTATATCGCTCCTCATTATATCGCTATTTTGGATATATCGCTCTTTCCTTCTGTCCTCTGACAAGTTTCAGGTTTTTAAATTCTGTTTTAATTAGAGATCACTTTAGCAATGATGTGCTTATGGGTCATTCTCCAGAAAACATGACTTTTGAACTCAAATATTTTTCAATTTCGAAACCTTTTGTTTCCTTTTTTTTTCATTCTTACATGAAAGTGTTACCTACTAGAAGTAACCATAAACAATGGCCCAGCTAAGTTCTAGTTATTTTACTTATAAATAGAAGAAAAAAAAATGCCTTGTTCACAGAAATAAAAAAGAAAAAAACTTTTAGTATCTAACAATTGAGGCCAATTTTATGTCAAAGTAATAATTTTGTTACTTGTGCAAACAATGAGCTATTTTAATGATTAGTGAGAATATAATATTAAGCTCTCTTAATTAAAATTATTAATTATTAGTTTTAAATGTATGTTAAACATCAGTATTTAGTTAATTTGAAGATATACTCGCAATTTATATTTTTGTTAGAATGCCTATTATTGATGTATTTCCCCTCCATCATTTATTTTCCCCTCAGAAATAATGACATTCATAAGGTCTGTCACGGAGATGAGGAATTTTCCATTAATATAGGCCTAATAGGTATATTTTTTAGGGAATTCTTTCTTCTTCTTGCTGCAATCTGCACATGTTAAGCATAAGAAAACATGTTCGCTCATTATTTTTTTTACATTAATTTACATCCCTGAAATTCAAGTTCACTGAGGTGAGAAGTCAGAATAACCATACCTAACTTTTAAAGCAAATTCTATCTTCTTATCTTTCGACAAAAATCTCACAACTTCAACTATAAGGAGATAAAGGACTGGCGATAGATGAGTGTGCTAAACAGCTTTAAACTTTGGCATCCCTAAAGAAATTATTATGCAAGGAATGTAATAAAATATCAGTAAATGAGTTGCGGCCGGTAGTTGAAAATTTTCAGAGACATTTAAAACTCTATTAAGGTTAACGCTAGCCACTTAAAAAGTTTGTAACTATATTACAGGATTTGATGTATCCATATTAATTTTGAAGTTTTGTTGTAATATTTTCATTAGCATCAAAGTTTTATGCATTTCGTCTGTTCAAGGTATTTCTTGCCACCTTGTATGTTGAAACTTATAATGA
This sequence comes from Uloborus diversus, assembly GCF_026930045.1. Taxonomy (NCBI): domain Eukaryota; kingdom Metazoa; phylum Arthropoda; class Arachnida; order Araneae; family Uloboridae; genus Uloborus; species Uloborus diversus. The sequence goes on along the minus strand of NC_072737.1, from coordinate 23,008,831 downwards.
AAACAAGGGGTGATCTTCTCCTGTTCGCTTCTGTCGCCATCCGCCTTTCGCCTCCTACAATGGTTCAATGCCGGCTGCGACGGTTGAAAATTGAGGATTTCAATGTTAAGTTTTAAATCCTGGATGTCCGCCCTCTTAAGGTTTAGAGAGGTGAAACAGAGTGGAACCGCCTCTCCTGAATATTCTGTATCTAGCTTTACCGGAGTTGATCGGATAGGCATTCATAGTCCGAAGGGTTGCAGACCCACACATATAGGGGCACACTGGTTTTAGTATTCTAGCACCTAGCTTAACTTAAACGTTAGCGCAAATTTTGGAACCCGCACTGCTTTGCCCGTAGTAAAAAGTTAAAAGGCCATTTGAATCGCCTGTATATTAACAAATAATGGATGATGAATTTCTCGCCATTTTGCTATGCTAAATGGCTCGCCCATGTTACGGTTTCACGTTATGATGATTTAGTAATTTACTATTCCACGTTGTGATAATTTGCTCGGAAAATGTTCTTAAAATTGGAAAAAAAAGGAACAAAATCAAATTTTTGAAAAATCGCTTTGAGGTGCACACCCCCAACTACAAACTAGCTTTGTGCCAAATTTCATGAAAATCGGCCGAACGGTCTAGGCGCGATGCACTTCACAAAGATCCTGACAGTCAGAGATCCAGACAGAGAGACTTTCAGCTCTATTGTTAGTAAAGGAGTCTTATTCGTGAGTTTGAGGAAAAAAAAGCATTTACGTACACTTCAAAATATTGACTTTATCTAAGTGCTTTATACATAAATGAGAATCTATTTAAAGCTAAATGTATCTTTCTTTTAGCGAAAGTTGCTTTCATCTAAAGACGCGCCGTGATTAACGCTTTTAAAAATTGTCTAAAAGCACAGTTCCTCTCCGGAAACAAATTATAATGCGCGAGGAAACTTGAGAGGAATTTTTGAGTTACAGTACTCAGAATTTCCTTATTAATACGGAAACGGTTTGAAAAATACATTTTCACAGCTACTTTCCAAATGTGTTTACGCTCCAATCCGGTTAATTGAAGGTGTAATTAGTGTTCGTAATTGTTCCTTTTCATCTTTTAGGTGTGAAGGAAGAAAAATAACGCTCTGGTTTAAATGAGTTGCGGAAGTAAAATGCGTTCTTCTCTGGGAGTTTCTCATGAGAAGGTGACATCATTGAAACGTGATTCATTTTGATGTCATATACCACTTGGAAGCTCGAGACACGTGTTTCTTAGTTGTCTGAACTTGACGTGTTTTAGTGAGGTTCTTGTAGTTTGGTTTAGGTTACTTTTGTGTATTCAGTGAGTTTTATGTCTATGGTTGAAAACACTCATGGCTTAAAGAATTAAAAGACATCATAGAAACGTGTTCATTTATTTATTATACAATAGGAGGTAATCATGTGAGCAATTTTGAGCACTACAATGAGCTTTTTAGTTAATTACACTGCAAGAAAATACACATGGTGCTAGTTTACTAATCTGGTGTAGGTTGTATTCTGATTTTATTTAAATGGTCCCTATTAGGGTCTATTAGGGCCATTACACGGAAAACAGTAATTTCTTCCCGCACGTGACGCATCATATATTTCATAAAAAATAATAATTTAAAAGGATGATGAACAAAATGTTGTTGCTTAAGAGATCACAAACACATGTGTGACTTCTTAAGCAAAACCTTTCTTTAAAGATTATTTCTTTTTTATAAAATATAGGAACCGGCACGTACGGGACAAAATGACCATTTTCAATGGAATAGGAATATACATATTTTTTTCAATGGATTAAATAAATAGTTATAAACGAATGATATATGATTCCTTTACGTTGGAACCATAGCTTTCAAAATCTACAATTTGTTTCGTCATTGCTGAATTAATAGAGCAAAAATATTAGCTTAATCTATAGCAAGTTACCAGAGGTTGACTTTGGTGTCCCGCACGTGACGCATGTTAATATATTTTTTTAAATAACAAAATTGTTTAATAAAAATATAATTGGGTCAGGAGTATCTTTGTATCATATGTTAAGATTAAAAAACTGCTTACCTCTCTTTCATTAAAATATCCTCTTTACTGTGAGAACTTCTTCGCCAAAAAAGGTCATTTTCTGCGTAAACATTTTGAAGAGAAATGTTCACTTCCCAGCAATGCATTTGGTTCCGGGACCTCCTGGGTTGCTACTCCTTTCGTTTTACAAAGGAGCTTCTGCTTGATCAATCTAGCTATTATGGGGATCCACCTCGCGATGGTTTCTAAAGAGTGGGAGGGAACGCTGTCCCTGAGGTGCAAGGGGTAGGTTGACGATGACAGCTGGAATGTATTCATTTTGGCTTTCTCTTTTCTTAGGTTTGTTCTGAAAACCATTTTGAAATTCTCCTAGCTTCAAAAGGACCTCTAAGCATTTTGTTACGAATTTCCGAAATATTTACTTATGTTCAAACAGACGTTATATATTTTGTAAATGCTAGTCAACTAGTTTAGTTATTGAAATTTGCGGTTCAACTTTTAAAACTGCGCAATTAAATCAAATTAATTTAAAAATTAAAAAAATAAGATTTTAAATAAGAAACAAAAATTGATGGAAGTTGAAATAACTTTCCCTTACCACAAACTTTAACATGAAGTTCTTTATATTCTATGGATAATTAGATTGCATATTAAAACTGCGAAGCTTAGCATTTGCTACATGATTATACTATGATAAGCAATGTTATTTTTTTTTTTACAAACTAACGGTTTTTAGTTTTGCTGCATAAATTTTAATATGGTAGTCAAAAGCTGGGGCATTAACTTTCATCACGTATTTCTTGAGTCACACCCATTTACTTGGGTGTGCTAGTGTTTCATTGGTTCCAACCAACTTAAAACCAAAGTTTTCAAGCAATGAAATTCAGACTGAAACATTTATAATTTATCCTGTTCTATATTAATAATTTCAAGCCGGCAAAAAATTCAATAGCAATTGTATTTTTTTTAAACGATAAACTTGTATGCTTCGTATATGTTATATTGTCATTCGGAACCGACGTCTACAAACTTACAATTGAAGAAGAGTTTGCTTACAAAATGTAACTGTAGATCGGCCAAACCTAACTTGGCAGCATTTTGAAGGCTGAGCAGATCCTAGTGATAACATCACGACGCTGTCAGGTTAGGTTTACCTCAACTGTAACTGAAATCAAAATCAAATGCAGGATCCGACTAAAACATGGGGAGAGGGGCGTAGATAGACTTTGATGCTCCCCCCCCCCCCCGCAAGATTTCAATTTCAACATAGTGCTTATTTTTCTGAGCGTACGCTCTCATACTTCTTGCGCCCCCCCCCCCCCCGCACTGCGAGGTTGCCATGTGCGCCACTGAATTTAGCCATTGGCTAAATCAAAATCTTAGTCACTTGGGAGCATTTCAAAAGCAGGAGCCGTAGGCTACGGCCCAGTTCCCAGATGGTAATTCTGATTACGCCAGTGACTGCTATAATACCTAAGCACTAAATTGATTTTTCTTTCAACCTTTTTTGACCCGCGGGCCGGCAACATCTTTTTAAAAGAACT